>NW_026732726.1:0-54074 GCF_028476545.2 Physella acuta | reverse complement strand
TATATATATATATATATATATATATATATATATACACTACAACCAAAAACAATGAACGTAACACAATCTGTTTTGTAATTCTTGTAAAAAAAATTGCTTACATAATAATTCCTGGGAAATTATTTAAGACTAGTGAAATAGGGGAAATAATCACTCTCTTAATATAAATATGTATATATCTACATATTTAATTATAAATGTCAAAACAATTAAATAATTACTTTAGAATATAATGAAACTGTTTAATACTATTCGGGTTTACAAAATGTTTTTGTCTAAAATCAAATTTAATATATCGTCATCATAAATGCTGAAGTATTACAGCATAATGAAAGTTTTTAAAATCAGAGTTGGTATAAAACCACGCTTTTCGATAGAATATAAAATCATTCGGAATAACAGCCTACGTAATTTAACTAAGTAGCGGTCTTTTAGTTCAGATCATATATTTTAACTAGCCGTCCCGGCCAGGCCCTGCTCTGGCTTCTGTGAAAAACCTTTCTGTTAAAGACCATCACCTGTGTGTTAAGTAATCATCATAAATTCGGCATTGCCCACCCAAACCACAACCAACCAAAACCAAAACAACAAAACGCAAACATAACGCTAACACAATTACAAATACAAACGAAAACAAAAACCTAACAACAAACCCAACCACAACCACAAACACCAATACCAACCAATAACAACACAAAAAAAAAAACGAAAAAGCAAACGAAAACAAACCAAATCCAAATGCAAAACCAACCAAAAACACAAATACAAACCCAAAGAAAAAAACACAAACAAAAACGAAAAAAGAAAGAACAAAAACGAACCAAATCAAACCGCAACCACTAACGCAAACCCAACCTAAACACAAAGAAAACACTAACGCGAACATAAACGCAAAGTGCTCACAGTCTAGCCCGGGGCGGAATCGCCTGTTTTAGCTTAATAAACGACTATAGTACCCCAACTTATTCATAGTCTTTTGCACTTACTTAAACGAACGCGCCTGTTTCAATTTAATGAACAATTATAATACTCCAAGCTTATCCGTAAAATACCTACAACATTTGCACTTGATCAATCCCCGCTAATTATGTAATTATTTTTTTCCCAACACCAAAACAAAGTAATAAAAAGTAAATTCTTTTCCACTAATGCAATGGTTTTATAAAGTTTATAATAAAGGGAAGTAATTGTGTTTTCCTAATGTATCAAAGGGAAGTAAGTGCTATAGGACTAAATAAAGACATAATTAGATTTTTGTAAAAGATGATATTCTTTTAAAACTTGTGTTTAATGAACATGCCGAAAATTATTACTTTCAGTTTGATAAATGAAAATTATTTCCCAAAACTTTCAATATTAATTTTTTAACTCATAAATTTAGACCATAAGGACTTCAATTATCTAACACTTAAATCCATCGAAGATCCACGACAAACATATGTGTTACATACAGAATTGAGCTTTATATGTTAGATTAACTACTGCTTCATTGTGTTCTTCAAAGATCATTTTTTTTACAGATTGATAGGTATGGGTTAGATCACTGTATTGATTACACACCTTTTTACTGGTAATTGCAAAAACAATATTCACAGAGTTTTACGTTTAAAAAGCTAATTTTCTGGCGGCATGGTACTATGGTAAATCATTACGCATTTTTCTACAATGTACTTAACAGATCAGTTCGGGGTGGGTTGGGGGGGGGGGGGGAGGTTCAACTTCATTCACCGCTGTCCGGTCACTTTAGGTCAATTATCCAAACCAGTGTATACCTAGGTGTGACATTAATATCGCGCTACACAATTGTGGTGGTGAGGTGTGTGTGGGGGGGGGGGGGGATAACCAACTCAGAGTGAACATAGCGTCAGTTTTTAGATGAATGTTCTAAACATACATATATATTACACAAATATATATTACACAAATATATATTACAGAAATAGATTTAAATAAGTAGGAGTGGTATTATGACAATATTTTTTACATAGGGGTCCATGGGGGAGGGGGGTTGTAACTGTTTCATATAATTTGTAATCGTAATCACTATCGCCCAAACTGTAAGAATACTACTACTTCATCGTGATGACGTTGTTGACCTTGTCAAAATGTCCCCACCACTACGCAGTTTGCTCATACGTAAATTTAAATAGAGGTGCCACATCAGTTGTATTTGTTTCTGTATTGTAATTTTTTTTTAAAGTAATCACACGATTCAAACTGTATATATATTAAGTAATTATGTGTGAAGTTTTATGTATAACATTTTCTAATTCAATTATTCGTAAGCAAATACGTTATACAGATGCCTTAAACTTAACACCCCTCTTGCCAAGGGGTACTAACGTAGAGGTTTTTTAAACAATGCAATGCATCGTAATGGTCATTTTTAGAATGGCAAACTGATGCAGCTGCTAATGCGTGTTGTAAACTTAGACACTACTAGACTAGTACAATAATGCTTAATTGCTGCATGAAAAGAAATCTTGTGATTTACATAGATGTGCCGACCAAAATTATTTTTTAACAAATATCATTGTTTAAAACTTTGAGTTTAAAAAGTTTCCAAAAAGGCGCCACTTTGCTGAAAATGGCCAGAGGGGGAGCGGCCGCTCCCCCTGCTCCCCCCCTGCGTACGCTACTGGGCAATAGTAATGAATGTTGACCTAAAATTGATCATCAAAACACTTTAAGTTGTAGTTTACATTCTACATATTGAATTCAGATTTCATATTTTAAAAAAATGTAAAATATGCTTAAATATCAATTATTGTAATACGTTACAAATTGTTTTAAGTAATGTAGCACTAGTAGTTTGGATATGTTAGTATTTGTATTTAGCATATTGAGGATCAGTTGTATACATATTCATACAATTATATATATATATATATATATATATATATATATATATATATATATATATATATATATATATATATATATATATATATATATATATATATATATATATATATATATATAATTTCTGTAATTTGGTTTGTGTTCATATTGAAAATTATAATTCTTACATTACCTATAATGTAATACGATTTAATAGTAATACATGCTGTATATATATATATATATATATATATATATATATATATATATATATATATATATATATATATATATATATATATATATATATATATATATATATATATATATATATATATAATATTTATAGATTTAGATAAAAATTCTTACCCTTAAAATTTATTGTTGTTTCTATACTTTTTATAGTTGTTTCTATAGTTTTTACTTTCTCGTATATGAAGTATAGAGGAGGTATTGTAATCGTGCAAAATAAATAAAGCGGGTGTGATCTCCCCTAAACTCGAATCTATAATATGACGCTGCTGGTAGTGTGTCAGTACTCCGTCATCGCTATAGATTTTGGAACCATAAAAGTAAACATTTTTTTAAACTTTGAACATCTGTTTATTGGAAAGAGAAAGCAATCATTTTTGCGTGTAGTTTTGTTATGTTCCCAAGTTGGTACATTTTAAAAAAGATTCAACGTGGCGAAGCACGGGTATGCAACTAGTATTTTTATATAACACTACATGAGATGGCGACTCGGGTTATAGACATGATTTCTAATCGATTTTAAATTACTTAAACTTTTTAAAATAGAATAGAATCTCCGGAATATTATTAGTACTTTATAAATTCACGTGCGTTTATTGAGAAATCAAAAGTAGCATAAATTACTACATCCGGTCAACGGAAAATCAATTAAAAATAAATAGCGACAGCACTGATACTATTGGTTATAGTTACACAATTTATAGGTCAAATGTTATTAAACCACCCTATAGGATTTATTAAACCCAAACTAAATGACACTCAACTGTTTAAAACCCGAATTCATTTACTCTAAAAATCTGTTCTAACGCATGGCCGATGATATTCATCTGTACTTCTTTCGCCAATATTTCTGTGCTTTTAAAACTTCATGTTCCATTTTATATATACTAGATGCATACCCGTGCTCCGCCACGGTGAATCTTGTTTAAATAGACCAACTTGAGAGCAGAACAAAACTAAACGCAAACGCTTATACCCGTGCTTCGCTACGGTGTGGATATGGCTATTCCCTGAGATCATTTGTCCGTGAGATATTTTGTCTTAGATCATATGTCCTGATGATCATTTGTCATGGAACCTCATATATATATATATATATATATATATATATATATATATATATATATATATATATATATATATATATATATATATATATATATATATATATATATATATATATATATATAAACAGCTGATTATAGTCCATAAAGGACTGATAGACTTTTGCCTAACCTTTATAAATAAACGAAACAGTTATCAATATATGTCAACGAATGTTTTCTGTTTGAAATGGATAACACTCCTATGTGCTAGTTGTAGTAACACAGCATAGAGAAATTCTGAGGTCAACAAGTTACGGTAATAGTAATGGCGCAACTCCCCCTTAACCCGCAATATGGTAGTGGTTCCACGTCCCGTGTGTATGCGTCGCATTGGTGTGGATATGGATATTCCCTCAGCGCACCGCCCTGCATTCGGGTGGCGCATTGGTGTGGATATACCTTCAGCGTACCGTGGATAGGGATATTCACGAAAATTACGCTGCGGCAAAAATAAAATGAGCCAACGCCCTCACGGACGTCAATCCAGATTTATCACCTCCCAAAACCCGTGGCGTAATCTGAACTTCCGTCGAACACCACGTTTCCCTGGGCGTCCGCGCCAAGGGTCCTCACGTGCGATTGCCTCCTACGAGCGAAGACAGTGTCCGTACCGATAATGGAAGGAAGGACGGAAGTGCAATGGCGGCTTATGTTAAAGATTATTTATATTACACATAGGCTAATCATACTCGGGCTTCGCAACAATAAAAAAAAATGGCGCAACGCTCTCGCAGATGTCCGCCAATATCACCGTTTATCTCCTTGTTACAATTTGAATGAATTTACTACAACGTCCGCGGAATTTATTAAATAGCCTTAATTTAAATATTTCTATAAGAGAACTTCATCAAAAAATAATTCGGATTTTCTGTCAGCTACAGCAATACGATGTCAAGCTGTTCGTGATAGATACTGTGTCTTTGGCGTAATTTTGTGGTATTTGCCTAAAAAGATCTAGGATTTTCTGCCAGCTACAGCAAAGAGATCTTGCTGTTCGTGACAGAGACCTTTTCCTTTTACGGTAAATATTGACAAATTTCCATCCGTGGTCTACTAAGAAAGAATCCGGATATCTAACAGCTACAGCGAGAAGATCTCACGCTGTTCGTGTCAGAGGCCTTTTCTTTCGCGTATTTTCGTGGTATTTGCCAAAAAAGATCTTGGATTTTCTGTCAGCTTCAGCAAAGAGATCTGCTGTTCGGGACAGAGACCTTTTCCTTTACGGTAAATATTGACAAATTTCCATACGTGGTCTTTACTAAAAAAGAATGTTAATGTTCTGTCAGAGAGAGCAAAAACATCTAAAGCTGATCGGACAGAGACCTTTTCTTTTGCGGTAAATTCTCTTATATATCCATCCGTGGTCTTTACCAAGAAAAGATCTTGGATTGTCTGTCATTTTTCATTGTTCAGTCTAATTTCCACATAGGCCGTAAACTCTAATTATTGAATGAAGGAATCGTACTGTCATTGGCCGTTAACCTTTGCTAGAGTTTAGGGTGTAGGCTCTGTAAAAAAATACACTTCATAATTAATAAGCTCTTATTATTTATTTGTGTGAATTAATGTCCGAGTACTTAAGGGAAAATATTTTCATGCATCGGTGACTCTTCTTGACCAGCAAATGGTTGCCATGGAAACGACGGCCATCTCGGTTAACCATTTCGTGTAAGTTGCATTGATCCTTCTTTTATTAACTAGGCTAGGTTTTGTTACAGAAAACACTCTAAAAATAGGATTAATGATTATATGATCAATATATTAATATATGTAAGTTTTTTAACCTTGAGAACTCCACAAAAGGTATTATTTTAATTCAAGAAAGTCGTAGTTGGCATGGCAACCATATTTTCATGCAAATATTTTCCGTCACAGCCTACTATTGATCTGATTATAAACCAATTCTCTGTACATAAGTAGCTGAGACCCTATTACTGGCTGAATTACATTTCAACATACCACTTATTTTAAACATTTACTCTATTTCAGGAAAAGAGTGGCTCTGACTCTTCAACCGGTTGAATTACCTTATTTTACATTAGCTGCATACCCGTGCTCCGCCACGGTAATTTTTTTTTAATGTACCACCTTGAGAACAGAACAAAACAAACACAAACACAACACAAACAATAACAACACAACCACAACACAAACAACAACAACACAACACAACCACAACACAACCACAACACAACCACAACACAACCACAACACAACCACAACACAACCACAACACAACCACAACACAACCACAACACAACCACAACACAACCACAACACAACCACAACACAACCACAACACAACCACAACACAACCACAACACAACCACAACACAACCACAACACAACCACAACACAACCACAACACAACCACAACACAACCACAACACAACCACAACACAACCACAACACAACCACAACACAACCACAACACAACCACAACACAACCACAACACAACCACAACACAACCACAACACAACACAACCACAACACAACCACAACACAACCACAACACAACCACAACACAACCACAACACAACCACAACACAACCACAACACAACCACAACACAACCACAAAACAACCACAACACAACCACAACACAACCACAAAACAACCACAACATTAGAATCACCACCGAACAAAACGCTTTCCTAGGCGTCCGCGCCCAAAGAGAGGCTTCCAGCATTAAAAATTTAAGTCACATAAATAGATCCTACTCCATAACTTACAAATGCGATGCAAGTAAATGTACGGCAAGTGGTGTTTATTTTTATGGTTCTAAGGAAACACATTAGCAATATATTAGAATCACTACCGAAAAACACGCTTTCTGAGGCGTCCGCGCCCAGAGAAAGCATTTCCAACATAATCTATAAGTCTAATTTCACCATCTATTTTAATAACACTGGAAAACAAAAACAAAAAATAGTGATTTTGAGAGATCATATAGAAAATAATATAAATAATCTTAACATTTTTCTATTTCAATTCTGACCATTAACATATAATAATCAATGCGGTAGTAATAAAAAAATCAACTTAAATTATTGAGAGTAATTTTTAAATTACCTCCCGCAAAATTAAAAAAAAAAACAGTTGAATTAACTAATTTTTTCGACCCTACTGTTATGAAAATGTATCCACTTTTTCTAGGATTATAAACGAAAATGATATGTGACATTGATCCTTTTAATATGTTTGAACAATATGCGTGTATTTAATATTTTCTTTACGTTATGCAAAAGAAAAAAAACAGTGGCAACTATAAAATAAATTTATGTCGTTATATAAGCTAACCCTACTCTATTAATTATACACTGAAAAGCACTGCATGGTTCGATGACATCTATAGCGATGACACGAGGACTGACACACTACCAGCCCAATTATATTATAGATGTCTTTTGGACCCTTCATTTTTCTAAGCTCTTTATTTTTATTTTTAAAAAATTCACGAATTACGTCAATAAAAACGATAACAGACTATATCATTGTAAAATTTAATGGTCATTTTAATAGAAAGACAATGATGTACTATAATAAGTGATAAACTACCTAAAGGTTATCTCCCTTACAACCGTTGTAGCCTAAATACCACTCGCCTCCTTTGATTCAAATGGTTAATCTAGACCTGACATATCACAATGCTGTGCAAACATTGATATGCTATTTGTACACTGCGTGACTATACCACTCCGTCCCTCCTCCTTATACCCAATCCCTAATGTATTAAAACATCTGGATTAGACTGTGTAAATCGACAAACCTTGTTGACTTTTATTTGGGTCCATAGTATAATCTCGAGTCGAGTTTTTTCCACCTGTCATGAAGATAAAAAGGAGCATGCAATGAAAAAGTGTTATCTTAGCAACGCTGCACGGATTTAGCATTTCTTTTTTACGTTAAACCAACCAAGCTTGTCAGCATTTTATTTAATCACGACATATCGGTATTATTTAGTCACTATAGTGGCGTAGGCTTGGGGTGGGGGAGGGGTGGGAATATTGATTGGGGGTGGACACCTCCATTCTACTTTTAATGTCATAGAACCACTGTTAAATTATCTTACCGTGATCGTGTAGTACTGCTATTATCAGTGGTTTGATAGTTTACATTTTTACTAATATTACTAAGGTATGTAGGTTAAATATGCGTATAAATTCAAATCAGGTATTCCTTACAAAAACTGTTTTTAAGAGAAGCCATTATAAAAGTTCTCCAGTGTAAAGTCATTGTATACAGTTATTATAAAAAAGTGGTTTTTGTCATTTTAAATCAATTTTTATATTCCGGTTGATGTTGTATATCTTAGTACGACCGGGTTCGATAACCATAATAAAATATTTTAATTGTAGATTTGATAGTATATCACTAGAAGGCTTTGTAGAGCTTTTGTACCTATTCATTTTCTTTATTGTGTATTGCATAAGTGAACATTTTTAAACTCCATTTTTCTTCATGATTGCTACTGTATTTTGTTTACTTTCAGGTTTTGTTTATTAACTTAGCACGATTTTTTGTTTGGTAATGTCCTTTTTGTTATGATATGCTTTCTAGGTTTAGGTATTAGTTGTCTAGGTTGATAATCCTTAGTGTAAGGAAAGACAGTTTAATGTTTAGTTTGGTTTTGAAATAAATTTTACTTTAGTTCAGTCAATAATAAAATACTTTCATTAACAAATTTCATCATGATCACACCTATCGCCCGTATACCCATTAATACAATTCTGACAAAGCCCATTTATTGGATCACAGTGTTTGTTTCTACAGTTATCTGGGCATGTCTTTGAACAGTTGTATCCAAACCATCCACAAACCATCCAGTGATACATGCTGCGGAAAGGAAGTAAAAGATATAATGATCGATGTTAAAATATCATTGACAGGATAAAAATCAAACATTTATTTATATATATATATATTTGATAATTTACAAAAGGAAATTTGTTTGTTCACACAACTGAATCGATGTAAGAGACAATAATATATATTTTCTAATGCAGTTTCTGAATGAAATTATATCTTCAAGAAGTAGTTACTACCTTTCATTTCAGTAGTCTAGCTTAAACCATGGAAGACAACTGTAACAATGTCCACTGGTTAAATTGCAAAAATGAGCGAAATAAGGACAATTCGCTTGGCAAATTTCCATACTTTTGCGGACTATATTCTTGTAAAAAAAATTAAAATACTTTAATAATATTAAAATTAGTGTATAAGATTGAAGAAAGCAAACTGATTATTAAAATGGTTGAACGAAACTACAAAAGTAAATTTAAAATTCATCACCATGGACAAAAATTAAAGTTAATCATATACATTTTTAAATACCCGAAGGAAATTTAGTGCCTTAAGAAACTTGAATTACGCCAGGCAAGTATAAGATTGTTTATTTCTTTTTCAAGTTAGATTCAAAATAATAGTCAAATATCTCCTTAAATATTAGGTCTATTTTGAAATATCCGCCTACATTAACAGTTAAAGAAATTTAATTTTATCAATAGTAATTCAACTTGGTCCTTTCGAGTTTCATTATATTTACCTATTTTGCAACAATATTTATAACAACGAAATATGTTTTAAAATTTATATCCGTCCACTCCCATTACGCATAACAGTTCTCGGCATTTCTCCATTGCAAAATTTAATAACCATATCAATTATAAAATGTGTCGAATTTACTTATATTTATAAACTAACTGTTTATATACATTAAAAACAAATAAATTGTTTTGACCAACCCATTTTAACTCAACAGCAATGAATAAATCAGAATTCTAACACCTTTTTTCTTTACTTAAAGATCAGTTTTACTCAATATCGCAGTTCCTGGTTCAGTAAGCTGGCTGTAGAAGTAGGTAAGCAGAAAAAAATCCGCCTTTTTTCTGTCAATTCATATGTTGAGACAAGTCAAACGGCACAAAGATGTTATGCCACCAATGTGCCTTCTGACATTGTAAGATGCCAGCCAAAGTACATTAAGCCATTCTATCACATCTAAAAAGTGCAAAAAATTATAAAAAAACAACAACAGACAACTGCCTTATTTTAGACTATTTAATATGTGCTTGATTTGTGATTTTAAAATATTTTTTTGCAGCAAGTGAAATTTTAGTTATGGATAGCAAAATGATCATAGAAAACAACACATGGCAACATACTTTACATTATGATGCAAATTAATTAATTTATAACTAGACATGTTAAATTTAAAAATATTTCTCTTATTCCCTTATATATTGTCAGGACACTATTAAAAATACATACACATATAAGAGTCAAGCAAGCATAAAAAAAAACTACAGTGAATAAGACTCCCTGTTTTAATGCTTTAAATACCCAAAAGTACTTAATAGAATACATATTTTTTTTAATATCATTCTGTAACTCATAAAAGAGAAATGGTTTTTCAAAAAACAAAGTCCACAATTACATTATACAGAGATAGTTTCATGCTTGAGTCTTTCCAATTTATAAATTAGTATTTTATGGTTGCAAAGTACATTTAATAAATGGAATCTCAAATAAGTCATCGTAGTCAAGTTAATACCTCAAGGTACTATCATAAATTATATCAAAGTTAACAATAAATAAACTCGTGATAGTTTTAAGCAAATAGGTGTAAAGTAAAAAACGTGATTATGTAGAACTCTTTCATTGTTTGCATCTCCGAGTTTGTGCATCACATGATACACAATAAGCAGGACAGCGTTGTAGACAATTATTTCCAGTGTAGCCTTTTCTACATGCTGTAAAATAAAATTAAAAATTGCGAGCCATGCTTGGATTTAAAACCAGTACTAAAACACCAATACTAATAATTATGCTACTCTGTGCTTTTCGTTAGAAAACAGAAATTTTTTAAAACGAAACGAAATGCCACAAAATAATGACGTTATATAAACTCGATAATAACATTATCGCCTAATTTATTTGTCTAATATGAATAGTGGTCTGCATGTAGAGTTTCTTTCATCCTCTCTCCCCCCAACCAAAGAACGTCTACCGCCCCCAACTCCCTCCCCCGTCTCCTGATAGAATTAGAATATATACTTTTACCAGTGTCCATCTACCTGAATCCCCAAAAGAATTTAATCTGTACTCCCCACCCCCTCCCCTCCCTCAAGAAACTATCAAGTATCACCCCCCCCCCCAACGAGAGAAAAAGTCTGAAAGAAACACTAACTGCATGATTGAGGTATAGCGGCCAAAAGTAGGTAACCGGTCTAGATTGTAGAGGTAGGGTCTACCTTTATTCTGTATATTCCATTAATGAGAACAGTGTACGATTCTTTCAGACTTTTATCGCCAGGGACGGTGTTGGGGAGTGCACTTAAATGTTATTTAGGAGGAGGTGGGGTGAATTACAATTTTTCGGGGCGAGGGCGGGGCGGACTCTGGTATAAGTATATATTCTATATAAAT
The DNA here is from genome assembly GCF_028476545.2 of Physella acuta. Classification (NCBI taxonomy): domain Eukaryota; kingdom Metazoa; phylum Mollusca; class Gastropoda; family Physidae; genus Physella; species Physella acuta. The sequence continues at coordinate 42,447 of NW_026732726.1, read as the reverse complement.
TCTACTACTTTCCAGGAGAATGTAGACGTTCTTCTGGTGATATGTTCCCGATGTGCCTGAAAGAAACTCTGAATGCTACTTTTCTCAAGTGCAGCTTAGGTGCAAGTTTAAGGGGTATGACTAAGACTATATTTAGTATCAATCTGCAGTGTATACTTGTAAATCAAGGTTACCAGATAAGGTATTGTGGTAATGTCTACATTTACATCTATACACAAAATAGAACGCGTCATTGATTAATGAAAAAAAAACAACAACAAAGTTAATGATTGAATGCGCAAAACGGTACAATATAATAATAACGTCAGTGATAATATAGAAAAAAATAATTTAATGCCTAAATTAAATATCTAATTTTAAAATTGAAAGTAGATATACAAATATATATATATATATATATATATATATATATATATATATATATATATATATATATATATATATATATATATATATATATATATATATATATATATATATATATATAATTATATAATTATATATATATATGAAGACAAATGCAACTTAAGTCTAAAAGAAACAGGCCTGATATCAGTGCATCAGTCCCAAACGTTATTGGTCATGTGTTATGTAGGGTAACCCGGAGTAATTCCATACACTTCTTTTCTAAAAAATTTGTAAAAAATCTAAAATTAACACTACCACAATATAATATTGAGGGTATAACTACACATGCATTACTTATATGATTGCAAACAAATATAGAGATAATTCATAAAACAAAATACAATTTTTAAATATTTCACTTTTATTACAAAAACATGGCAAGTGGGGCAATTCTACACCCATTATGAAAATTCAAAAATTGAGGTATTCAAAAAAAATTAAAAACAATTTTTCCCCATGGAAAAAATTTAGCATGGGGGCAACCGGTCTTCATCACTGGGTGAGGAGAAAGCGTCAATTTCTTCCTCCTGGATTATACTATAATCTGTCATAGGCCTAAGTTATTTGTTTATAATTGCGGACCATTCTGAAATAAGAACAACATTAAATGTTAGAAAGTCTAACTACTAATGTGGGTATGGGGATGTATAGCTATAAATATTGCATAAATTATAAATAATATAGGTACAGAAAAAATAATAGATAAAGAGATAAAAGAAGTCTGTGGCAATGTTACTTAATTTTACTTATTTTTAAAAAAATAAATAGTACTAGATCTAGTACTATTTAAGTACTTTTTAAAACCAAATCATGAGTTGTGAATTACAGAATTAGCCACAACCTGTTTAAATTGTTTAAAATAATAGCTAAACCCTCTAAAGAGTATAAAAAGCAACATGGGACATTTCAAACTATAGTGTATGGAATTACCCCACACTATGTGTGTGGATTTGCCCCACACCTAATATTGAAAAAAATATATTTCCTGTTCTAAATTAAACGCTGAATCTAGCATCATTAACTGTTACTATTAACAAAAATGATTAAGCTTTCACAAAATCAATAGATAATTGACAACAATTAAAAATAAGACAAAATAAACTATTTTTAAAAAGTGCAGGGGTTGTACTTACGTAAGGATGTTTGAAGATAGATGCAGATAAAATTAAAATTCTTGCTCTGATTGTAGATGAACGCTTCTCTAACAACATCAGAAAGTACAGAAAATAACCTCTTAGAAACAAGGAATAGTAACTTTTAATTAAACTTTACTCCCTTTTGAAATAGAGAGAATTAAGTATATAGTGTGTGGAATTACCCCGTGTGTGGAATTACCCAGGCTTACCCTACATATATAATTTCTACTTAAAATTTTAACGACTATTTTGAATAAGAGCATACTTTAGTAATTGGAAAGGTTTGAGATTATATAGACACACAAACATTTAAAAAAAAATGAGTGGTGAGATTTTTGTCTCATTTCTGACTACTCTCTCCTATTACAAATAAAAATATAATTAAAAAGACTACTAATATATAATACGTTACTCATGTTAATGCATATAGAGACATTATTACTTGGCTTTCCTCTAACGGGCAAACACACACCGAAGTTATCACAAGAATGTAAACAGTTGACTGAGCAGGAACTAGAACAATTTTCTCCCCAATAGCCACGTGAGCAAGCTGAAGAATGAAAGGATATGCGATTAAAAAATTAGAAACTATTTTAATTAATTGAAAAAAAGCTATTAAAAATTAGCTTAATATTATTTATTACCCCCACCCACAACGTTAATTAGTTTTGTTTGGAAATTAGAATTTTATTGCATTGATAAAATTCTTGAGTGTGTGGGTATGTGCGTGGGGGGTGGGGGGGGGGAGAAATGACTAAGATAAATGACAGGGGGCAATTCCTCTGAGGTTAGTGACGGAGGTAATTGTTCGAGCAATAAGAGATATCTGATAGTGTAATGAATAGTTAACAGTCCGCAAAGTGATTAAAAAAGTGATTAAAAAGGGAAACAAGTCATTGAAGTAGTTTGAACGTTTGCCTATCTTTCTCACTACAACTCATGTATATATAAATTTTCTTTTACGCAACAGCGTTTGTTAGCTATTGTAAAACATCACTACTGTAGTAGACCTATTTTTTTTTTTTTTTACAAAACCACTATCAAAGCTTAGTGGTTTGGGCGCTACTTTTTACACACTACGACAAAACCACTCGGTTTACGCTGATGGTGAAAGAAACACACAACGGAATGTTTGTTTCTTTCAATTCTATAAAGAAGCGAAAGCCGTCTTAATATCTAGCGGCCTCTCGCGCGATGGACTTCATCAATTTTCAAAAGAATTTTTGCCGACAACAGCGTGTGTTTGAATGTAGGAGAAAAAGGACTCGGGATCGTGTCTATAGAATAAAGATAATCCAACCGCAACTACAGTATGCTTTTTACAAAACAACCATCAAGTCAAAAAAGCAAGAAAATTATTTTTTTTTACTATAAAAGGAAATTAAATATGGTCGGCTGTGGGCCCCTAAACGGCCTCTACTTTCTCGTATATACGAAGTATAGAGAAAGTATTGTAATCGTGCAAAAAAAATCGAGATTTTTACAAATCTTGACGTTTTACACCTCACTGATACGGAAAAACACAATTTTGCAATCTTGTCCGTATGTCTGTGTGTGTGTGTGTCTGTCTGTCTGTACCGTTACAGCTAGGTTGATGAAATTTCATATATATGTATTTTATCAAAATCGTAGATCCATATCAACTTTTGAGCGATTTCCGATAACCGGAAGTGGTACTTTTCCTACTTTGAATGTTTCAAAAGCCTATAACTTGAGTACTATTTCAGATAGATACATAAAACTTCACAAGTAAGTCAAAGATCCAATTCTCTACCTTCTTTCAAGTTTTGAGAAATTTTCGTTGACCGGAAGTACTAATTTACGCTATTTCCGATTTCTCAAAAAACGGATGTAAATTTATAAAGTACTAATAATATTGCGCACTATTATGCACATTTTGTTTTGGCGTTCGCTTGGGCGTAATTCTTTTTTCTATGAGATTCTATTCTATTTTTAAAAGTTTAAGTAATTAAAAATAATGTCTATATTCCAGGTTATATAAGAATATTCGAGAAAGTTCAGGGGAGATCACTCCCGGTTTATTTAGAAGTATAAACACTTGTCGGTATTTGAGGAGTCTACGTAGTTTAATGGGCTGGAAAATAAAATCTGATCTACGGTATAATGTCGAGTTTTTGTAATATATACTTTAATTGTGTTTTATGGATAACCCTTAAAAGAAAATTTGATTAATTGAACACATTTTAATGTATTAGTTAAAATTTAAAAGAAAAACTTATCATTCAATCAAAACTAAAACATAATGATTCTAGACATTTCAAAATAATTTATTAGTCTAACCAAATATTTACAGATTTAAGTTTACGACTTACTTTCACAAACTCCACTGACTGGATCACATGTAGAATTGTAACAATTTGAGGAGCAGTTGTGTGTACAGTTAAATCCATAGTGGCCTTGAGGACAATCTTTATTTTATATATTAAAATGTATTAGCTATTTTAGCAGTATGTAAATCTTAAGTAATTGATTATAGGTTGCAAATAGATATTTTTAAAATAAAAATAATAAGATGCTTTAAAATATAATGTTGTTTGATTCTTAAATAAATTAATATAACGAAACGGTAATATTTCTAAAAAAAAAGTGAAGGACAGCAACCATGACTATATATATATAGAGAGAGAGCAATGTATGTCTGTGTGTCTGTGTGTCTGTCTTTTATCTATTACTACACCTCTCATCACATCGACGTGAAACTTTGGGAAGTTGTTGAGAATATTTCTGGGGAGGTTTCGGCGAAATAAAATATTTCAAAATCGCAGGGGTGGCGCCCTATATATGGTATATAAAAATAAAAGTCGAATTTAATTTGACACCGTTCATCCGATAGGCATGAAACTTTGGGGAGTTTATTATAAAACTCTAGGAAAGTGTTTTATTAAAAATAATTTTTAATTTCGCAAGGGCGGCGCCACGGGAGGGTGCGATTTTCCTATATATACGGTATATAAAAATAATAAAAGTGAATTGCAGTGACACCGTTCATCCAATAGGCATGAAACTTTGGGGAGTTCATTATAAAACTCTAGGGAAGGGTTCTGTAAAAACATCATATTTAATTTCGCAAGGGCGGCGAAAGGAAGGGTACGATTTTTCTCAATATACGGTATATAAAAATAAAAGACGATTGCGGTTCGACGCAATTTATCCCGGTGCCATAAAACTTTAGGGAGTTGATGAATACTCCCGAGAAGGTTTCTGGGGTGGGGAGGGTGAATATGGTGGGTGTGTGGTGGGGCGGGGGGATTTAATTTTGCATGGGCGGCCCCCCGGCAGGATGCGATTTGGCGCCCTGATCTTTCCCGTATGCGCTATGGTGACTTCGTTCGGTCTAAACAATGGATAGGATGCGGCGTTACAAGCACTCACTAAATTGAATCAGGCGTGTCCTCTGGCGACCTGGTAGGGTGCGATTAGGCTGCAAATAAAATAGTTTGTTTCGGTCCCCAAAGGCTCACATGGGCCGCTGAGGCCCATGTAATACGTTTTATTTTAATAATAAGAATAATTAACCAAGATTAGATTATTAACTGGGATGTTTCTTTTTGTCCGTAAAAAAATCCAAACAGTTTCCCCACTTTGCGAATGATGCATTTAGCATCTATTTTTAGATAATCCAATCAGAAATTGAAATCGAGCATTTAAGAATAGACCATTAGTTACGTTACGTTACGTTTGCTGTCGTCCCTACTGGGACATAGGCCGCTGATAAGAGCTTTCCAGACGCAGACCATTAGTAACGCTAACATATTGCATCAGTCACACTGATGTTTAAAACACGTCAAATAATATTTTACGTGTTAAATAACAAATCCTGTTCATTTGTGTCATTTTAGTAAATGACGCAATCTGCATCATTGCTAACAGGATGCTATTTGGCGCGATGGCGCCTGTTAGTTTTAAGGAGTCAGGGGTGGTACGCCGCGCCTATGTGCCTTGAGCGACCCTTTACGTCCCTGACACATGGGCGGTCACCGAAGTTTGTTCGTTCTACCTCATTATTTCGGTGAGTGATTAATGTACACTTAAGGTTTTCATGCGGTAGTGTAGGTAAACCCGTGTCCTGGTATTTATGATTCAAGCGTAGGCATTGTTTACATTTAAATAACTCACTTTTAGAAAACAAGGTCACGCGTCTAAAAATATAGGATTGGTAACGCATGGATGAAACCCTTCTTATATATTTCGTCGGACTTTCTTCTATTCCCTCGGCAACGCGCGCGGGGGGGGGGGGGGGGGGCGGGTACGCTAGTTTACTATAAACTGTTCTAGTACCTTGCATAAGTAATTGATTTTGCACTTTTAGGAAAATAGTATACGCGTAAACCTCAAAGACTTCAACGTGTCAATGCAATATAAAAAATTTCATCTTTCACCCATCACAAGACTTACACTGGTCACAGTAATCTCCTTGATATCCTGGTGAACAGCTCAAACAAACCCCATTGCTTTGGTGACACAGAGAGTCTGCGCAGTTTTCAGAACAAAGTTCAACGCACACGAATCCATATCGGCCTGGGCTACATGCTAACAATTAAGTAAGTTAAATTTCTATACATTACCAACATGTTATAATAAATAGCCTACAATTAATAAAAGCATATTTGCATATAAGTTGTTTATTAATTATTTATGTGAAAAAACAAACGAAAAGCTACACCAGGCAACGCACTTTACATTTTTTACAAAACGAACTTGATACTGTCTTTTTAAGCAGATAGGGGCCTACATAGATATTATTTCATGCCGTAGTAGAAACAGCTTACTTTGATTACAATAATATCCCATGTAGCCAGGCCTACATTCCTGACATCGCCCATTAATAGCATTGCATTGGGAAGCTAAACACATCTCAGGGCAGTTTTGTGAACACTTCTCACCAAATGTACCATGACTGCAGGCTGTTATACGTAAAAAATAAAAACAATTATATAATTAAAATGACTAAAATAGAGTCTGCATTTGGTTTTGTATAAACCTTTATTTAGTTGGCGCAGCAACATATTTTAATTAAATGTCATTTAGCCTGTGCCAGCAACAATAGAAGTCCATAGCTGATTATCATGTTATTTAGCTTTAACAATGTTTAAAGCTTTAGCGGCATATATTGTGACGCAACGTAAAGTTTGCTCTCCGTCTGATTTAATTTTGTTCGACAACAAACTGGAGGTTGTGGCTACTTTCTGAAACTTTAAAAGACGTCAGTCCATCTACAATATCTCTTTTCGAAAAAAATCTTTTTCGTGACATTTTAGGCCTCCCCTGTTTTCAGTCTATGTAAAGTTTACTCCAGATCATGCTTAGATGTTTAGTTGTAGGTGTGTTCTAGCCAACAACACTTCCCGTGCCCTTTCCAGTCACACCACTTTATATTCGATTCTCAACTGGTCGGCATATCTTGAAGATATATATTTTTCATTTTGTCTTTCCAGTAAATTTTGCAGATGTGACTTAGTGATTTGAATTGTTATCGCATAATTTAGGTGTTAGATTTTCAGGTAATATAATAAAAAGTGAATAAAAAAGTGAATAAAAATTGGAATAAAAATAATCGTTAATGTTTAATACTGGTCTTTATTATCTAACGTCTACCTCATTATGGTCCTGGTCCTTTTTTTCCCTTTAAAATCAAAATTGTTTTATTGTAAAGTGCTTTCATTACAGCGCATCCAAATAAATGTAATCTGCGTGTACTGCTGACCCAGTATCACTAGAGATTTTATTGAGTTTGTAAACGAAAATATAAGTCATACTGACTTTTATTCGTTAGGCTATTTGGCCTATGGTTTCCATTACAATATATTTTTTTTCAAATGATTAATTAATAAATTGATGTTTTAAAAAATAAAAAATAAAATAAATAAAAATAGGTGCAATAACTTGTAATATGTGTACTTTCTAGGAACCAGAATCAACGTGACAAGTAGCGACTGAAACTCGACTGTTAAGTAGCCCAAGGCTGTGCCTTCAGCAACTCAAACAGTAGGAAATATGTTCACATGATACAAAGCCCAACGGAAGGGATGGTCAACCCATTTTCTTTTATAGAATGTTACATAGGATGGTAGGAGTGTTAGAGAGTAAAGCAATCATTATACTTTCTGTCTCATTTGGCTTGTACAATAACATTTTCTTAATTGAATTGCTGTTTGATTTAATCTATTTAACTTTTAAACAGGCATCGTAAAAAAGGAATTGGTGTCACCCCCCCCCCCCCCCGCTTCATTTCAAATGTTGCAAATTGGGAGTCGTCCATAGATGCCGCTACATTCCTATTAGGAAAGGAGTGGGTATGGGTCGATATTTTGTTACAATGTATTATGACGTTTTATATTTTCTTGGTCCTTAGTTAAAATTCGTTGTTACCTATTATGCTACTTATCTGTTTAAAGTTGCAGTATATTGTTTCCTAATTTGTGTTTTAATGGGAGGGCTCCACGTTGGCTATTAAGTGTGTTCTGTATTCTCAGTAGTTCTGCCAAATGTTTCTTATCTATGTTTACTCTTGCCTGGCAAATTTGATTGATTATTCCCGTACAATGTGCTTAAAATCTTTCATGTAATCCAGTTAATGTGTATTTATTGCTCTACTGATGAATTCTGCCGCTAGCTTCCTTATTTCTGTGACGCATTAGCTGTTTTTCTAGAATTCTGTTCTTAAGCTTCCAAAATGTATACTTTGTTCTTTGTGAGTGATTTGTGGTAGAGCGTAACGTATTTTGTGGTCTGAGTGCCAGAGCAAATTGTTTTACTTTCTTTACCGTTTTTCTTTCGTGAATGTATTTTCTGTCTAGAACAGCGTCGCTATTGTATGTTTAGCTGTAGTGTATTAAGTTGTTTATTGAAACTTCTTGTGTGCATTTTTTAAGATTGTTGTTTTAAGTTTTTTAAGTGTATTATATAACTTGTTTTGGCCTTTTCATTTTCCTGTCAACTTGTCCAGTCATGTATTTCCCCTTATTTGTATTCGATGCTTAGAAGTTTATGACAGATGGCAGCTTGGGGAAAGTAGTAGGAACTTTACATATAAAATTCAAGAGGATAAAACATAGCCTAAACTGAGGTAGATAGATGGAGACAGATTTATGGCAGTCTGGAATACAATCGTGAAAAATAACAGCAGAAAAGTCTGAGTTGAAAAATTAGTAAAGCCAACAAAAGTTCTCCACGTGCAGCTGAGTCCATGAATTGCTTACCTATAGAGCATAATAGCAGCTGAAAAAATAATACCTTTAACACAAAATGGTCCAAGAAGTCCAACATTGCACTTGATACAGTGACCACTGAAGGGATCACATACTTGTTGATCACATTTCTCTGAGCAGTGTCGAGAACAATTTTGTCCATACAATCCACTGGAACAAACTGCCGTCACAAAATAAATAATGTATTCAGACTTTGACGTAATATGTTTAAGTGATTAAATAATTTTTTAAAATTAAATCAAGTTAATTTACTGATTAAAAAATCATGCGTTATATAAATGTTAAAAAAATCAAAGGAAAACAATTTTTTAAAGATTATCACATCTTTATCACATGTGTCTCCCATGTAGCCAATGCTACAACCATGACATAACCCATTGATTGGATCACATTCATTGTTTCTACAGTTAGCTGGGCATGACAGTGAACATTTGTATCCAAACCGACATTTGTCACATGCTGTTGACAGATATTACATATAAACCTGCGTGATTTCTGAAGTAGAATTATGATTAGAAACATGCTAGAAATCTGGTTCACAATTGTAAAATTCCATTTAAAATATTGCACAGTTAAAGTGTACAACTCTCATAGTACTTGGAATCGCGTATGTTTTCATAAGGTCCTGGGCACACTCTTGTGAAAAAGAAAAGTATTGTGTCTGGGACACAGAAGAATGTGAATACATAAATAAATTGTATAACAAATCCATTTTATGGAGGGATGAGCAATTCATTTTTATGTTTAACTGCAATCTTGTAAAATATATTTTAACACTCAGAATCCTTTATTAAACTAACGGGCTGATAAATATTATAAATGGTGTAAAAAGGGCATATTAACTTTTAGATAACGGCTTTTAAGTCACCATTTTGTTTTGCAAACACATCTTTAATATTTGATTTTTCAACAAACCCTCTTCACAGAAGTGTCCCTTGAATCCAATAACACAACTGACACAAGCTCCACTGACTGGATTACATATAGAGTTGAAGCATTTAGATGAGCAGTTTTTCTTACAATTGTATCCAAAGAGGCCTTGTTGACATTCTTTGAGATTTTTTTAAAAATTTAAAAACATTATTTTTAGAATATATAAATGTTAAGCAATGGATAATATGTTGTCAAGACATGTTTTAAATTATTAATATTAAGTGATTCAACAGATTGTTGAGATTTCTTGTGACTAATAAATGATAATACAAAAACAATAATACCTTTGTCACAAAAATGTCCTAAATATCCATCTTTGCATCTGATACATTGACCACTTGCAGGATCACATGAGTTGTGGTCGCAGTTTTTAGAACATTGCATGGAACAGTTTTCTCCATAATATCCACGGGAACAAACTACCAAAAATATGGAATAAAAAATACTCAACTTAAACATTTAGTTTCTATGTAGCCAAAATGTAAAATAAAAAACATATTTAAAAAAAATTGTAAATCAACTAATAAAAACAAAAATGTGTGTTTTTATATTAACATAGCACCTTTGTCACATCTGTCTCCAAAATAACCTTCTTTACAGTTCTTACATAACCCATTGATTGGATCACATTGCTTGTTTCTACAGTTGTCTGGGCATCGCAGTGAACAGTTGTATCCAAACCATCCGTTGTCACATGCTGTTGGCAGAATTTGAGGAGTTGTCGTATCTTATTTTTTTAAATATATTTCTCTGCTTTAAAACGTATGGTTTAAATTTATTATATAAGCTAAATAAAGCAAGCTTACTTTTATTGCAGAAATCTCCTTTAGAACCTGGAACACAACTGTAGCAGTATCCATTTTGCTCATTACACAGTGAAAGTGCACAATTCTCAGAGCATTTGAAATCACAGTTGTCTCCATAAGATCCTGGACTGCATTCTTGTTACAAAAAGTTTATATTTGTTGTTTTTCTTCTGTGATTATGTTTGCGTTTATGTTTATGTTAAAGTATGTTTAGGTTTGTGTATATGCAATCGTTTATGTTCACATTTATGTTTGCGTCTGTGTTTATATTAATATTTTCTTAAACGTCCTTATCTATATTTAGGTTTTAACTGAAAAATTGTATAAATTCCGCATAACCATAAGGGAGCACGGGATTTGCTGCCTAATGAGCATAGAAGTCAAGGTCATAGACTGATAAGTTTATCTTAAATTCCAGCTCAGGACCTGGCAGATACGGATAGCTTATGCTGTAAAAATAAAGTGAACTTTGTATCAGGGGCGTAGCGAGGAGGGGGCGGGGGGTGCGGACCGCACCGGGTGACACCATTTAGGGGGGTGACACCAAGGCAAAAAATAGCAAAATATATAGAGAATAAATTGAGGGGGGTGCAAATCGAAAGTTTGAGTGGGGGGAGGGGGTGCAAATCGAAAACTTGAGGGAGAGGGGTGCAAATCAAAAACGTGAGGGGGGGGGGGGGGTGCAAATCGAAAGTTTGAAAGTTTGTCCCCGAGAAGGGTCGCTACGCATCTGGGTGGGTGACACCATTAAGTGCCGCACTGGGTGACACCCGACCTCGCTACGCCACTGCTTTGTATGTAATGTTTTTGGCGGACTGGCAGAATCATTGTCAACACGCATATAGTAAAAGAAAAAGTCCACTCTATCACCTTTGTGACATTTTAAAAAGGCTTAAATTATTATACATAAACTAAATTTTAATTTTTTTTTTAAATTCAATTTTTTTTAAACTTAGGTCATTTGGATATTATTTACCCTTGATCATAAAAGATAACTCAAAAATTCTAAAACATATCAGACTAAAATGTAAAAAAAATCAATTAGTTTAATTTTATTTGGAAAGAAATAATAGAACTTGCGTGGAAATTGTAAGTACTGTTTACTAATTATTTCCTTAATAAATAAAAATCTAGAAGTTGTCCTAAATGTCGTCCTAGGGATGGAGCATTTTGAGACGGGTGAACATAAACGTTATGTGTGAACTGGGGGTGGGGGAAAAGCTTCTCGAAGAAAAATTACTTCACTATTCTAAACGTGTTTTTAACACATTTCTTTTAATACTTTTAAAGTTGGGTTATATTTTATCATGAAAGTCGAAAATCAAAGATATTTATTGACGCTCAGCCCACATAACCATAATTAGGGCAGAGTCGTAGAGAAGGGTGGGCGGGTGGGTACACATGTCCCTGGGCGCCCACCTTTAAAATTAAAAGCTCATTTTAGCTGCAGTTTTGAATTATAAACATAAAAATATATATGGGGGGGGGGGGGGAGGCGCCCTATGGAAAGTTCGTCCCCGGACGCCGGGAGGGGTCGCTACGCCTCTGAATTATGGAACGGGGATAGTTGGCTTGACAGATGCATGTTTTTATCGAAAATTCACTCAGAATCACTATGCACTGAAACTACATTTTATAAGTATAGTACTTTGGTAATTAAATTAGCTTACATTTCTTTGCCTGCTTCTTCTCGTTTGAAATCATTTAATTTTAACATAATCTTATCATCTTCATTTTATAAATGACTAGCTGTTATCGACTAGGCTTTGCTCCAAACATTATAGCCATTATTTACTTTAAATTTTAATACAGACTTGATGGTTTGTTTACAAAATGTTTTAAGTAAAAATAAACAACATTGCATAAAGCTATACTCAAAAAACTGCAATACGTACACATTGACGGGATTCTAAAAATTATCTTACACAGTACCTGCCATCCCGTAATAACAAAGATCGTTAAACAAATTAAATAATTCTCAGAGTCAAAAAATTAAACAGAAAAAACGCTAGTTACATGCTTTCCCTCTCAAGGTTATTCGCCCCTAGATCATTAATTTCCTCACCACCCTGGGTAATAACCCCACTACTGAAAATATATTAGCCATCTGCCAATCCCAAGCCTTGTTCCTAAACAAATAATTAGTTAGCTCTCCAGTCCCTTCTTCTTATCACATACTATCTAATATATTACCATTACCTGTATCATTACTAGTATCATTATGGTTACGGTAGCTATTACAGTTACGTTTACTTTTACTCTGACCGTTAATGGTACTGTTACCGATGGGATCCCGTTGCCTTAACCGATGGGTAATTATCATGTGGTAGGAAATGTTCATTTCCAGTTTCTGAGTCGGGATAAAGTCCTTGAAAGTGAGGTAATTTACAGGGGGTAATTGGTCAGGATGTAATTTGACGTAAGTGAAATAACCGAGTGAGTGCGTGTGGGGGTGAGGGGGGGGGGGGGGGGGTTGACGAAGGACAGTAAGGTAATGATTCCATTTTTACCATCTACTATCACAACAAACTACAGCATAGTTATTTTTTTTTATATTTTTGGTAGCAGGAGTTTATAAAACATTTTTCTTACTGTCTTGACAGTAGTCTCCCTTATATCCTGGTTTACAACTGTGACAAACTCCATTTGTAGCATTACAAGTTGAATAAGTACATGTGTCCGGACAGTGTTTAATACATTTATATCCATATTTTCTTCTTGGACATTCTAAAAGTACGATGAAATAAACTTATTTCAATCTACCAGATTAGTACATGCTACGCACAAAGGTTTCAAAATATAAGCGGCAAAAAACACCTTAATCTTAACATTAGTAAAGATTTCTAATCAGAATAATTCATAATAGCTATCTGCAGTATATTCACAAATTAATTTTTAGATATTTGAAATACTTTTAAGCTGCATAGTTTTTAAGTCCCATTTAAGATACAACTAGCAGTGTTGAAAAAATATAAGTTAACTGTTAAATTTTATAATGTATACAGACTAGCACATTTCTATGTGTGTAATTTTAAATATTTTAAAATTCGGGCCTCTATTTGAGTATATTTAAATTTTTTCCTACCTCTATTACAATTGTTTCCAAACCATCCATTTTTACAGCTGTCACATTTGCCACTGACATGATGACATTTACCCCCCTTACAACTTTTTGAACATGATTGTGAACAATTAGTCCCGTAAAACCCAGTGGAACACTCTGAAAATAAAACAAAACAAATTAGTATGAATTTATTTTAAAATATCATTATGTACAAAAATATTCTTATCTTTAAAAAATAAAGTGATTATAAACATTAGGCTATTATTGTCGTAGTGTCTTTAAAAACATTAAATCGTGGAAATAAATTAAGCCTACAAGAAAAGTGTGCTAGTGAACTAGTGTTGCTTTTATTATGTAAGTAACAAACTATAGTGATACAATTATTTTTTAACTTACTTTCATGACAGTAGTCACCTTTGTAACCAGGCACACAGCTATGACAAATTCCACTTACAGCTTCACAAGTTGCATTAGTACAGGTCTTTGAACAGTTTCTCATACAATTACAACCAAATTTACCTTTTGAGCATGCTGAAAACAATTTAAAGCTTTTGAGAGCTGCATTAATTGTCTTTTAAAATAACACATTCATCACTTCTAACAAGGATGTATCACCAGTCTTAGATAATGTAAAATTTAACCAAAACGCCAAAGTACTTGTGTTGCAAAATGCTCCTTTCCAACCATCTCTACATGAAGAACAATGGCCACTGAATGGATCACAAGATGCGTCAGCACAATTTTTGGAACAGGATAGTGAACAGTTTTCCCCATATTGGCCTTGTAAACATACTTGAAATAAAGATATAATCAATATTAATTAGTAGTCAATGGTTATATGTATACCATTTCCTACTAACAGAACAATGGCCACTGAATGGATCACAAGATGCGTCAGCACAATTTTTGGAACAGGATAGTGAACAGTTTTCCCCATATTGGCCTTGTAAACATACTTGAAATAAAGATATAATCAATATTAATTAGTAGTCAATGGTTATATGTATACCATTTCCTACTAACAGAACAATGGCCACTGAATGGATCACAAAATGCGTCAGCACAATTTTTGGAACAGGATAGTGAACAGTTTTTTCCATATTGGCCTTGTAAACATACTTGAAATAAAGATATAATCAATATTAATTAGTAGTCAATGGTTATATGTATACCATTTCCTACTAACAGAAGTAAGATTTTTTTTTAAATCCTTAGTCGTAGCATTTTTATATAATTATCCATAAATATGGGTCTATTTTAGTATTTAAATTAAAATTTTGTTATCTGCTTACTATAAATAAGATTCAGCTTGTAACACTTTTTTTCCTCTAACTTGGAGTATAACACTATATACCATATTGTTAGCTAAAGACTTTATTATTCGCCCATATAGTACAGCCCCAACAACCCGTTTTCCATCCAGACTCAGTTGTTACGTCCGGGTTCGATTCAACTCAACAACGATACGTGACACATATAGTATAGTTTTTTTAAACTCAATTCTTCACATAACAGAGTAGGCCCTCGCCCTAACCGCTACCAACTAGCTTTGACAACCATTTATTCAAACTTTTATACCGCATTCGACCTTGAGATAACAATACATAAACACACCGGGGTTAACAATACTCCAGGGTAAACTCAACTCACACACGCACTCTCCCCTAATTCTAGATTATTCTAAGCTATTTCTATCTATCCTACAACTGACCCGTAACAACTACCCCCCCACCCAAGTATTTGCAGTACATACTACAAATACAGACTAAATCCCCAAATCTTAAGTTAACCTAGGGGGTGAAAAACAAACAAAAAACAGTACAACAAAAAAGTGGTGTGACAAGTATACTACACCAAGAAAAGAGTAAATAAATAATACATGTATAAATCCATTTGTACATAATTCCAAGACAACAATCGAAAAAAGAAAGAAAAATCAATTCTGTGGTTTAAATTACAATTTACATCTCAGACTCCCGATCTAAAATTGCTTGACAAAAAGTTAGCCAGAAGATTATCCCTCCCAGGAAAGTGTTCTATAGTAAATTTATATTCCTGTAGCAGTAAGGACCAGCGTGTCAGTCTGGCATTATTGAACCTACAGTTATTAAGGTATTTCAGGGCACGCTGGTCCGTCTGCAGTACGAAGGTAGCCTGTGGCCCAGACAATTGCCAGGCACTCTCTTTCTATAGTAGAGTACCAAGTCTCTCTCGGTTGGAGTTTTGAGGTCAAGTGTTTCTGGACCAGTCAGCACGGTTACATTCATCTGACCACACGACCTTTTCAGGTTTACCCTTTGCTAGCAAATATGTCAGTATTGCGTTGGCCTTGCTGAATTCTAGTATAAATTTAGCATAATACCCTATAAGGCCCACTAATAATCTTACCACTTTCTTTGTGGTGGGTATTGCTACGTTTAAAATGTTGTTTACCTTGTTTTTTTTCTGGTGTCTATAGCCCCCTCCCCACTACATGCCCTAGGAAATTAATTTTTTTCAAAACCTAGCTCTAATTTGGCAGGCCTTACTGTCAGGCCCGCGTCTTTCAATCTATTGAACACCGCCTTTATTGCCATAAGGTGTTCTTCCCATGTCTCGCTGTAAAAAATGACACCACATTTTCCAAGTCTTTTAATACGACTCGCATCAATCTGGCAAATATGGAGGGTGCCGTGCATAGGCCAAAGGGCAGTTAATTAAACTGTCATTTTGCATGGGGATCTGCCAATGCCCTTTTGTGAGGTCGAGCTTGGTAAATTATTTTGCCCTATTTAGTTTGGAGAACAGCTCATCTGTATCTGGAATGGGTTCCGCGTCGTAGACTGCGTTAAGTCTCTTATAGTCTACACAGAACCTTGTCGACCCATCTTTTTTCTTAACTAGTACTACAGGTGCGCTGAAGTCGGAGTCGACCTCTCTATTATTCCCAGTCTCTCCATTTCATCCATTTCTTTCTTCATAAGCTCTCTTCAGGCGTATGGTATGCAGTAGGGCTTCGTTCTTATCGCTCTGGTATTGGTCAGTTTTATTTTATGTTGTAGTAAATTTGTTTTTCGTGGTAAGTTGCTAATAACAGCTGTGTACTCTTGGATAATTCTGTTTAGATCCGTCCGCTGTGTCTTTGTCAGGGTGTCTCCTATTTTGATATCACTTAACTTAGTTTATTCCAGTATGTCCGGTGTTTTTATTGTGTCCAATGGGATACCCGGTTCGAAGTCCTCCTTGTTATAACTGGGTTCTACATGTATACCACAGTTATGCAGTGAGAGGGTAGAACTACTTGATCCAATATTATATTCCGATACCACAACCAATTATATTATGTCTAGCCATACAATAGTGCATCTTGAGACACGACGACATCAACGGTTACAAATGATTTGACAGAATGACATTGTTTACTAGTTCTATTTATTGCACTATAAGAAATAGACATCGGACGACTTGAACAAACGATACTAAGACTGGACAACCTAACCTTAACGTAACATAAACAAGACTAATTCAAACTTTTTCCCCGGCAACAACGAACTCACATTAAAACGTCACTTTCTTGCGTACCGCGTCACACTTTCACTCGTTCAATATTATAGCTTCGCACCAGCATTCATGCGCACCAATTTGTCTAGTCAAACATACATCATAACACTCCTCATCTGTTAGTGATTCTTGATTTTTTTCTTCTGCCTCCACCACTCCTGACACTGCCGCTAACATCGGCTGATCCTTGCTGTCGTCTGTTTTTGTCTGTGATGGTACAGCATCATCCGATTTACGTGAACCACCTTAGTACTGTCTTAAT
Organism: Physella acuta; assembly: GCF_028476545.2. NCBI lineage: Eukaryota > Metazoa > Mollusca > Gastropoda > Physidae > Physella > Physella acuta. The sequence goes on along the minus strand of NW_026732726.1, from coordinate 25,069 downwards.
AACATAGTCCAAGTCTCCGATTTCTTTTATGACCTCGTTAACTCCCGCCCACCTTAGCTCTAGTTTGTTCAATAGTTGGGGCTTCAATATCAGCACATGATCCCCCACTTTGATATCTTTGGTTGTGGCTGATCTATCATAGTAGTTCTTTGCTTTATCTTTCCCACCTTCTGATTTGCTGGGTGCGTACGTGCATGTCGTTTGCAACTGCTGTTTAACGTCCAGCAGGTAGTCTTAAGCAGCTCCTGTTTTATATTCCCTCGCTTCTCTTGTGAGGATATCCGTTAGGATGCTCATCGGGCCCCTCACTTTTCTGTCAAACATAAGTTCAAATAGCGGGTAACCAGTGCTTTCATTCGGTACTTCTCTGTAGGCGAAAAGTGCTGCTGGGATGAACACGTCCCAATCGTCATCCTTGTCTATAGCTACTTTCTTTAGCATTTCCTTCAACGTTCCATTCAATCGTTCTACCCCTCCATTGGCCATGGCGTGATATGCAGACGCGTGAATTATTTTAATCCCCAACATTTTAGACACGGTGCAGAAAATTTCCGACGTGAACTGGGCCCCGGTATCTGAGAGTATGACTTCGTGAAGACGGAGAGTAGCACATCTTGAATCTCTGCTGTCGTTACACTTTTTAGCGGTATGGCTTCTGGCCACCGTGTACATATGTCTACGACTGTGAGTATGAATCTGTTCTTTTTTCGTTTGAGTTAGGGGTCCTACAAAATCTATGGCGAGTTTCTCAAAGGGTTGTCCCACTACCTCAGTTCTACCCAGAGGCGCCTTGCCACCAACATTCTTTTTGCTTTTCTGGCAGACATCACAACATTCGCAGTAACGCTTGATATCCTCCCCTGCCCCTGGCCAGCTAAATTGTGACACAATCCTGGCTTTCGTTCTCGCTACTCCCATGTGCCCCGTCATAGGCGTGTCGTGTCCTAGTTGTATGATGGTGGTCCTGAGTCTCCATGGGATTGCTAGCCTAGTCTGATCTTCCTTTTCGCTGTGTTTTATGATCTTATATAATAACCCATCTATCATTTTACAATGTTTGCCTTTTCCGCGAGCTTCCACCAATCTAGCTAGTGTTTTGTCCCCCTCTGCTGCTTATTTCTCTGGTTGCAATCCGCCCTAAGTTGCCCTCTGGTTTCTACCGCCGCTAAAGTTAGCAAATCTTTCCTCGGTAGTTTTGCCCCTCCTACATTCCCTATTATAAGTTCCGCTGGTGGGTTATCTAAAAGGACGGCAAAGAACTCTCCCGTAATATATGATGTTTCTATGTTGACTACAGCTCCTGGTACTCTTTTCTTATCTCCATCCGCCGTCTTTATGGTTATCCATTCTCTTGTCCATCTATTTCTTGTGGCTAGAGCTCTCCGATACGCTTGACTACGGAGCCCATATGCCGTACGACGGTAACCGTCCTCCCATTCAGTTTTCGTGAAACTATAGGGAGTGACCCTCTGTCGTTTATGAATCTTTGGTTAGCTCCTATGTTCCCTACAGGGACAGCGCCCTTTACTTGGCTTAGTCGCCGCATTCCCCGCTAAATTCTGGGACTAGTCATCTGTCCCGATTGTCCTTGAAGCCTACCTTTCTCCCTCTCTACTCATGTCCCATTTGTCTACGATTAGACCGGCACCCTGCCGCTTTGTGTCCCTCACCCCCACAGTTGAAACATTTTATCTGGCGTCGTCTGGGACTATTACTGCCACTCGGCCTAGGTTGAACCGGGCTCTGTCTTCTTCGCTCCTGTTGAAGGGTGACTTCATTTCTTGTGCACCATACCCCTCTAATGGGGCTCTTAGATCTAGGTCTTAGGGTTCGTTTGTTCATGTCCTCTATAACGAGATTCCTTGATCCTGATGTAAGTGCCATGGGGGCAATAAATGTTTCCTATGACATGTCAATCGGTTTTAATTTTCTATCTGGGTAGATGTCAAAATAGTTGTCATTAGCATTTTCTTAGTCTGTTATTGTCCTCGGGTTTTGCCTGAGGACGTGCTGTCTTACGTCTTGTCCGACTGTTCTCATTATTTTATCTTTTAAGAGTAGGTCAAACAGTCCGTCAAATGTTTTGTCACACTTGCTAGCTTCGACCCATCTTCTCAAGTAGTTTCGCACCCTCCTAATGTAACTCCCAACTCTATCTTGTTCTGATGGTTGGGCGCTATTAAACTTATCACTGTATCCTTGCTCCGTCAGACCAAAGTGTTTTAGGACCCCACTTTTCAGTTTCCCATAATTCTCTTCTGCTCCCAATTCTGTTAACCACGATTCGCAGCCTCTATTTAGCAGAACTTTTCTAAACTCGTAGCACGAAAACGTATCTTCTAAACCTATTTCTCGGGCTTCCCTTTCATAAATGTCAACCACCACCTCCATATATGTCTGGTCCCTACTGTTTCTCAGCCCAGTCAGCTTAATTCTTGGGGTCTGTGCCCTACCCTTGCCCTTTATGTCTCTATCAATTTAGACTCGGCCCATTCCAAAAGCTCCTTTCCCTGTAGTTTACATCTCTCCCCTAACGCTATAAAATACCATAATGTTAAATAGTCGCTAGCGATCTCACCTTCTAAACTTAGGTTTGATGCCGAAATTGCAGAGCCCAATACAATGTTAGGAAAAGGGTAATACCCGGTTGTGAGTACCGTGCCAAATACTAATGCAAACACACTTACCTCAATAAGTACAAATCTGTTTATTAGTCCCTTCCCCTAATTTAGCCCTGCGAAAATAGTGGTAACTCCTGTAATGGCCGAGTCATGTGAAGACAAGTTCCTGCACTGAAAAAAAGTCCTGTGATGGCAAGGTTCTGTGCTGGTAAAGTCATGCGATGGCAAGGTTCGGTGGTGGTAAATTGCTGTGGTGGTGACGTCTAGTGATGGTGATGTCCAGTGCCGATGACGTCCAGTGAAGATGACGTCAAGTGGTGTCGACATTCTGTGCTTGTAAAGTCCAGTGATGGTGAAGTCTAGTGATGGTGACGACTTGTGGTGGCGACGTCCAGTAACGGCGATATCTCTACTTGTTTAATACTGGCCACCAGTTGTTACGTCCGGGTTCAATTCAACCCAACAACAATTCGTGACACATATAGTATAGTTTTATTTGGACTCAATTCTTCACATAACAGAGTAGCCCTCGCCCTAACCGCTACCAACTAACTCTGACAACCATTCACTCCAACTTTTATACCTCATTCAACCTTGGGATAACAATACATAAACACACCGGGGTTAACAATACTCTAGGGTAAACTCAACTCACACACGCACTCTCCCCTAATTCTAGATTATTCTAACCTATTTCTATCTAACATACAGCTGACCCGTAACATCATTCATAGAAAACTTCGTGACCTTAGCAACATGCTGCATAGTAAGCAGAGATTTGACATTCAAGGGACATCACAATGTTATATGTAATACAAGGGAAGTACCAGTAACTAACAGGACATAACATAATACAGCCAGTGGAATTTTGGAAAATTTTTTTAAACAAATAAACTTCACTATTTTTACGCATGCAAAATTATGGCTCAATTATACTTTTAAAACATTTATTTTATGATTTAAGTAAATAAAGAAATATGAGTTATTGATTGGTATACTTTTGGTAAACAATACATTAATCTAAACAAATCATGCCATTAAATATAAATCAAAATATAAATATATTACACTAAATATATACCTTTATCACACCTTTTTCCACGGAAGCCATTTTTGCAAATTCCACATGTCCCGTAAACATGGTCACACACATTGTCTTTACAGTTGTCTGGACATGTCATTAAACAATTGTATCCAAACATGCCTGGCTCACAACCTGTTACAAGTGAGAAGTTTATCAATATATTATCTTAAAAAGTGGTTGGCTATAACTAGCAAACATTTGCAATGTTTCTTACATGTCAACAATATAATAACATCTAGTGGAACATTAAAGGATGTATGAGTCATTCATAAAGTAGTGAATTTTGCTACCATGTAACCAGTTAATAGATCTATCAACATTCAATAGTCATATACATCTTAAATTTTTTTAATCTTAAATATAATATTATTTTATAAATGTTAAATGGCTCACTTTGATTACAGAATTTTCCTTGATAACCTGGCTGACAACTCAAACATACTCCATCTGTAGGCTTACACAGGGAGTGTGCACAGTTTTTAGGACATTGGTGAGTGCAGTTGGCTCCAAATCTACCAGGGCTAAATTCTAGTGAAACATAAAAAATTACTTTTATTTAGTAATAAATATAGCTTTTAGAAGAAAAATAAATAGGCATGTAGGGATTTTGAGATTTAACACAACAGTATTATCTTAATTTCTTGACAGTAGTCTCCCATATATCCTGGTTTACAGCTGTGACAAACTCTATTTACAGCATCACACTTTTTATTAGCACAGGCATCTGAACAGGTTTTTGTGCAGTTGGGTCCAAACCTTCCAAGTGGACATTCTAACGAAAGATTTTATTTTTTTTAACAACTTTATTATTATAAATTAAATTGTTTTCAGCTGTATCAAAGAGATGCATTTAAAAAAAATTATCCTCTGAATAATAAGTAATGTTTTCCAAAGTAAATAACAAAGCATTCTCCAGTTTAAAATAAATCTATTGACACGGAGGCCCTACTGTTAAAAAGAATAGGTTTAAAAAAACCACAAAGTAATATTAAAACATGTTAATCGACTAGCATTTTCTAACACAAAGATTCTCATGCTACTATTAGTTTTTACACATCAAGCAATGACCACTGACTGGTTCACATGTATTTTGTTCACTTCCCAATGAACAAGAACTTGAACAGTTTTTTTTCATAATAACCAATGGAACAAACTAATGATAAAAATATATTAAAATATTCAAATTGGATTTTGTAGTAAGAGCAATATCTTAAGAGTAGTTTACCAAAATATGTCACATTATAGGTGTCAATATCTGAGAAACACAGTTTTGATTCGTTAATTTGAAAACAACTAAATAAGGGCTTATCTAATAGATGGACTCTACCATGTTGATGATTAAACTAATTCTATATAAACTAACTAAGAAGAAAAAACGCAATTCTGTTAAATGCTCTAGTCGTTCGTATTTACATTTTGAACAACATAGTATGATTTTAAAAAACCCAAAAAAATAAAAGCCACACCCAATCAGTAGGCTTCATAATATTATAAATTTTGTTTACAATATTACCAATTCATTTAGCGTGATAATATAGATCATAGTCTATAAAATTGAAATAATATTTCAAGTGCTGTAACAAGATTTTTAAAAAATTAAAGAATATAATTAAAATTTTGAAAATACAGATTTTCTTTCAAAATAACAGCAATACCTATATCACACTGATCTCCCATATATCCATCTTTACAATTTTGACACGATCCACTAATTAGATCACATTGTTTGTTTTTACAGTTGTCTGGGCATGTCAGTGAACAGTTAGATCCAAACCATCCAAGATCACATGCTGCTCAAATAATAAAAATATATAATCATCATTTTTAAATATCATTGCAGCTATAAAAATCATTTATTTATTTATGGTATTCTAAAGATATATGTAGTCTCTTTAATGCATATTTTTGTGTGAAAACACATAATTAATTTCTCTTTACTTTCTCGTATACGAAGTATAGAGGTAGATAGTAATAGTGCAAAAACTCCGAGTCGAAAAAGCTTAATCTTGCAATTTATGTGTATATGCGTGTGCGTCTGTGTTTGTATGCCTGTGAAAACGATATCCTGAGTACGGTTACAATTATATATATATATATATATATATATATATATATATATATATATATATATATATATATATATATATATATATATATATATATATAAATGATATTTATGTTTTTTTTTTAAGTTATTTGTTTAGTTTTGGCCGAGGAAATTGTATTAATTTCATAAATTACGTCTCGATAAGTAAATTTATAGATCTAAATCAAATTTTAATGAAATAGTTCATTTCTTCGTATTCTAAAATTGAAAGATGACGCCATTGGTTTTGTGTACTTTCCGTACTACAAACATATGACATGTGACGTCATCGATTTAAGCATTCTTGTCACAACTATTAACACTTTTCTGGTTGTATAATTAAAACTGTTTTTCTAAATTAGAATATGCCTTTATTTTTTTATTTTTCTTCTTTAACCCTTTATCTACTGACGGTACTTATAAGTACCACTTTAATTAAGTGCATGTATTATTTTTAATTTAATACTAATTTTTAAAATTATTGATGTAATTAATAGTATTATCTCCCCTGAGTCGCCGGTAGTTGGACTGATCGATGTTTTTTTTAAATTACTGGTGTGGCGCCATTTTTAATGTCTTGCTATATCGTTAGTTCCCAAATTTTCTGTACAGTTCTCACACTCTTTCTTGATTTCCCTTTGTTTTCCCTTCTTTTTCAAGTTTTCAGCCCCAAATATTTTTTATTGGCACCTTCAATAGACAGGCAAACGCGTTTAACTTCTAGTTAAACAGTTTTAATCAAATTGTCTTTGTATTAGATCGATGTTTATACATTTAAAACATCTACCACATTATTTTCAACAAAAGTCAGTTTCAAGTTCTCAATATATCGCTGAAGATACTGATAGTCTATGAAAATATTTTACTGACAGAGAGAGAGAGAAGTGCGCACATGGGCTTTTATATATTATGATAAGAAAAGAAAACTGATTATTTAAATGTTTAAATGATGCTATGCATTAAAAACTAATCAGCTGAAAACAATTTAGTTTCACTTTTTCCACCTGACACAGAAAGTATTTGGTCCTTTCTTTCTTTTTGGCGTAAAATGAAAAAATAATTTTAAAACAATTAAACCCATTAATAGTATGTTTATTTTTGATATATCAGAGATTTAAAGTGTAAGAAATGAAAGTATTTTAATAATCATCTGAAAACATTAATAAATATATTAAGGGAGACAAATCTATTTTAAAATTATTGTTAATCTATGATGCATAGCGACAGCACTTAAAATAAGAATATATAACTTATAGACTTTTATATTTTGCATATCTACATATAAATTTAAGTCTCCTAGTTGTCCCAAAAAAAAACAACAACAACTAACTTATAAATTTTCCACTCACCATATGGACATAATCCGGTTACAGAAAAGCAAGTTTAATTTGTGTCAACACAGTTACATTTGAACTTGCAATCTTTTCCATATAATCCAGGCTGGCAAGCAGATTCTTTAAGGCAATTTTTTTTAAATATAATTTTTCAAATAATCAAATCATTTATTGAACTATTAACTTTTCTTGCAGGTAAATAATAATATTTTGGAAATAAAATTCTAACATATATCAATTCCTTATTCTGAATTAGTTCATAATTCTTATTTTTAGCAGACCCATAACTAGTTAACTGTTACCATCTACTTTTAATATTATTGCTATGTTTATTTTAACAACTGCCTCGGAACAAAATATATTTGCAATGTATTAGGCCCTATTTTGTAATTAAAACTAAAGTTAGACTTTACTCGCTATGAATGTTTGTTATAATAGTAATAATACATTTATATCTCATTTGAATAATGACTTCTGGAGATTGTAGTATCTGAGTACCAAAGATGGATTATACGCCAAACTCACCACCAAAGACCTGTAACTCACACAAAGAGAGGAACAACCCAGTGCTCTGATCTGTGGCTGTAATAGAGACCATGGAGATTTGCTTCCGGTTTTTAGTTGCTGGAACTGTGTACATGTTTTGTGGATAAGGCAATCCGTCAGTATAATCGATATCAACCTCATCGTCTTCAGTAACGCTCTTAAGATGGAATCCTTTAAGTCTTTGCTGGCAACAATCAGCTTTAGGAAAAAATTCATAAATAAAGAAATGATATCGTCACTATGTTGGATGGATGTCTTTGACTGAACTTAGATATAGATAATGTGAACATTGGCATTTCAAAGATATTTAGTCTGGAAATTACATTTTTCAAGCTAGTAAAAATGCTATATTGAAATAAAATTAAGTAAAAGTTTACGTATCTTAGGCATATAGCTAACGACAATATAATCTCACTCAAATGCGGAATTCTTAGAAACACATCATCTCTACTTCATCTGCTTTAAGGATGATGCGTTCTGAAAGTCTTACTGAAAATCTAATCTTAAATTATAATATCCACGAAAACATCGTAGTGTACCATATATTAAACGTTTTACATACCTCTATTATGTATAACAATTCTGTTTATAATAACCGGCAAGGAAAACAAGATTTTTAGCATTGGTTCTGTGTCCCCGTCTTTTGTATGGACACACGATCCATGTTTGTAGTAACTGTCCACATTACCGTCAACGGCATGTTCAGGTTTGGACTTCACTTCATCACGTTTGCTGGACAGAACGGCTTGCTGTTTTAGGGCAACATTTCTACCTAATATTTAAAAATTAAATACAAGCATTTAATACAAATTTTGAGGTATATCCCTAAAACGATATGAACAAAGGTAAAGTTTAGGTTTGGGGCTAAAACCAAGGTGAGGCTAAAAGTTATTATTCTTTATTGATAACACAGTGTTTTGATAAACCAGGCCTCACCTCCACTGATGTGAAGAGAACACAAATGTCTAATGAGGTCTCCAGCTACCATAACCTCGTGAACGCTGACGTTAACATCACAAACCACATCAAAAGTACCGTTTCCATCTGAATACAACTTTTGGTCCTTGCAGGGAATGTAGTCGTGATTGAGCAACACTGTTTCCTCTCCCAGCAGTGGTTTGAACATGACGGTCAACTCACCATGTTGGTCTGTTGTCACATTCAAATAAAGGATAATGCACTTATTACATAATAAAAAATAGAGCCAGATATTTCTATAATAATTTATATAGCATTTACGCTTCCATTTGTATATTTTACAAATCTTTTTTTCACCATAGAACAATATCTTTTGGCTTTAACGCTGTTTTTTATAAGTGATGTTTTATGAAAAACTAATATTATTACTCAAATGTTTATGAAATATAGAGATATAAAGCCTATTAAAGATTTGGTATCTTATATCTGACATGTTAACAATAGCCATAAATACATTTTAAACTGTACTTGTCAGTTAGAATAATCTCTATAATGGCATTATTGCCTACACCACCTCATACCCACTTATAGCATTTTATCATGTGTACCATCCATCTAGAAACGGTTTTAAAAAAGAAAACATAAAGAAATCAGCTAAAATTGTGTTTAAATGTTATTGGTAAAAATTTAGGTGACGTCATGTTTTTGGAGCTTCCCCTTCGCTTTATAACGAAAGTCTGAGGCCCACCATGCAAAAAGGTGTATGACGTTAGTTGTAAAATCCCATCAAAAGTATCTTGCATTTTAATAATCTCTGTGTAAAGTTTAATTTGTTATAAATATAAGAACAGAAATAATTGATAACCTTAAAACCTACCTACATCTTTTACTTTAAATCGTAGCCAAGTAAAAGCATAATTTTTGTTCCACTTGAGAAAAATTGTTGTCAGGTTACTGGCGCATGTCGCATCGTCGCCGTCCATAACGACATCTGCATTTATCATTGGTGCTGTTATAAGTTTACCTAGAACCGCCATATCCTCTGAGAAATACATACAAACCAGCAATAACAAGACACGTCTTAAGCAATTATTAGGCTAGAGCTCAAAATCTTCTAGAAAATACCTCAACTGACGGATAACAGCGGTCTCAGCCAGAAATAATTTATAAAGTTAACATTTATACGTGGACAATTTATATAATATATTTTTTAAAGTGTTGAGGCATATCTCCTGACAATTATTGTTTCATGTTTTTACATGTTTTACACTATATTCTATTGAAATGCGTAATCGGGACATCAAGCACAAAATAATACTCGCACATTTTATTGTGTGTTTCTTCATCTTGAATTATTTTACTGTACCGCAGTAGAACAACTGTTGATAGCAGCGCTTGTTGTCATAAGATTTTCATCAAAAGCATGAAATATATTTTTTTCGTACGTTTTTTTTTTCAAAATCTCTAATTTACATTTGAAATTATTAGCAACATATAACATTGGATTGCAGATACATCGTGTATAGGGGTTATGTACGGGGGTGTAGGCAGCAAGTATCCGAGCTCCACTTTAAGCCGTGAACCACTTTTTTCTGGAAGATTTTAGATTTCAGAAAACGATTACATTTCTACGTACATAAAATAACCACTTACCGTGTTGGCAGGCCTGACCAAACCATCCCTGCTCACACCTGGCCCCACCCACACACTCCCCAGCAGCGTCACATTGTTTGTTGACACAGTGACACATGTACTGACATCTGGCACCAAACCATCCTGTGTCACAGCTTCCTTTAGCTAGAACTGGTAAAAGGCGACAAATTATTGTTAAGCTTCTGTAAATGTTTGTCTAAAATGCAACTCTTTGTGGTGTCAAAAGTAAGACAAGTAGAAACGTTTTGTAATTTACTTACTGGGAATTCAGTATGAATTAAGCATACCTTTAAACAAGTTTAGTATTTTATAGGTATATTAAAGTCTTATGACCTAAACTCCTAAATAGTGATACATTTCTAAAGTTCGAAGCTAGAAGTTATTATAGTTGTGCTAATGAAGTTTAGTTTTCTGTAAGCTTATATATCGTGTAGATATTTATTGTTATTCAATGGAATGGAATAAAATAATTTACTGGCGTGAGCTAAAACAAAGGTAATAATTATTGTATGTGAATGTGTAGGAATAAGTGTAAATATAGATGTATGTGGATGTAGATGTTGGTGTAGGCGTTGGTTTAGATATCGGAATAGAGAAAGGGCTTGGGCTAGGGATTTGGATTGGGATAAGGGATGGATATTGGAATTGGGATTGGAATGTCGACAGTAATAGCATAGTTAGAGAAAAAGAGATATAGACAAAGACATAGACATGGTTATTAGTAAGGTTTGTGATATGGATTTGGAGCTTGATATAGAGAAAGGGACATACAGTAACAGGTGTAATATTCATTTTTAATCAGTTTGGTTACTGAAAGGAAAACAAAAACCGATCAATTGGTGATTGATGGAGTTGGGCACAGGGTAGACAGCAGATGAAACATTAAAAATAATATTTTCATTGTGTTAAAAACATCAAATATACAGAAATGTATGGACCTTTTTCGTTTTAGTTATTAATCATATTAATGTTAATGATTTGTAAAAATTTGAGTATTAGAAGATATGTGATGACTTGCGAAGACATATTTTATAATCAAATAGTTTTATTATAAGCTTGACATTCTTTGAGAGATAAAAAAACACTTTCTTTTTGGTGCTATATCAGAATATATTTCTTGTGCAATAATTTATAAGTAGAAATATTTTATATTCCTATTCTATTTTTGTATATGTTAAAAAACGTTATTAAAAATGTGTAAAACACAAAAAATCCACCTTTGTCCTGGTTAACTGGCCGCTAAAAGAATCACATGATTGTTGGTTAAACAGTACAGAGATTAGTAAGGAACAATTATATACATAATACCCATTGGGAAAAAGCAACCAAAGAAATTCAAAAGTAATCAAATCTTCATTTCCCATAATAATTTATATTATAATCGTATCAAATAATTATATAGTACTCTTGTTTTTGAATATATTTTCTTTTGTCACATTAAAATATATGTAATATCTAGTTTACAACTAACTTTCTTGAGAGTAGTCTCCTGTGAATCCAACAACGCAACTGCTACAAGCGCCACTGACTCGATCACATGTAGAGTTGAAGCAATGAGATGAGCAGTTTTGAGTACAGTTATATCCATAGTGGCCTTGTGGACATTCTTTAATATATTCAAAACTTAAAATATGTTATGTTTTTTCCATTTGTAAATGTCTTGTAAACAGTATATTAGGTTGCCATTACATATATTTAAAACATTAATATTGATATGCTTTAACGTCTTTTTTTTAGATTCCATATTGTAATGTGTGTATATTTAAGCAGTAATACCTTGGTCACAAAATTGTCCTAAAAATCCATCTTCGCACCTGATGCATTGACCAGTGAAAGGATCACATGCAATTTGATAACATTTAGTAGAACATTGCAGTGAACAGTTTTGTCCATAATATCCATTGGGACAAACTGTCAAACCAATACGAGAGAAACATATTAAATTTTATACATTTAGTTTCCAGGTAGCAAACATTTTTAAATATTATCTATCTATCTTCTATCTATACTACTAAAAGTCAACTTTGTTTACATGTTTGAATATTTATTTGTTTGTCTGATTTACTATATCTAATGGTTCCACTCATCGTGGAGAGCTGTAAAATAGTATGTAGGTAGAGAACAATTTTTGTTTTAAGACAGACTGTTAATCACAAATTTATTTAAAGACGTTAATTAATTTATTGATTTATTCATAGGTAGATTAACCATTTTTTTAAAAGACCTTAGGGGGCGCCAAAATGGGTTGGAAAAATAAATTGAAAGGTTGAGGGGGGTGCAAATCGAAAGTTTGAGGGGGGGGGGGGGTGCAAATCGAAATCTTGAGAGGGGGGTGCACATCAAAAGTTTGAGGGGGGGGGTGCAAATCGAAATCTTGCGAGGGGGGGGGGGGTTCAAATCGAACAGTTTGTCCCCGGGCGCCGGGAAGGGTCGCTACGCCTCTGAGTGACAGACGTGATGTTTTTTGATGGATGACCCCTGAAAACCACAGTTATCCAACGGGTGACGGGTAGTCTAGTATACTACTAAAACTCAAGTTTGTTTACATGTTTGAATATTCATTTGTTTGTCTGATTTCATATTGTTAATTCATTTTTTGATTTATTCATAGGTAGTAAATTATAATTTTTTAAAAAGATTTGAAAAACGACTAGACTCGACGGAACCGTGACGTCACAGTTGTTTACTTTTTTAGTACAATAAAATGGCGGCGCTATCGAAGAAGATTGTGTTCCCATTCAAAAGTTTAACGCGTTCTAAATCTAATTTTCTGTCGGCCATAACTTTAACAATACGTCCGTTTGCTGTATTTATTACGTTCCAACACTTAAAATCAATTTTCAACTGTCTTTTTCATTTAGTTTTACGATAAATTTTCTCTAGATTTAAAGATCAGCTGTCGAAGGAAGAACATGTTATGAAATCTAGATTTTAGACCTAGATCTAGATCTAGATCTAGATCTAGCTCTAGGGCACTAGACTTTACGTAAATTCTAGATCTAGACTTAATGCAAATTCTACATCTAGAATCTCTCTCAGGCTTATTTTATATAAATCTTTGTTTAGCTTTAATGACCATCTAATTCGAGAATACATCGGATTTATCTATCTAGGTTCTAGAGCTAGATATAGTAGGATTACTCGCTTTATTGGAGGCGTGGTCGGTTGCTAACAACAATGGCGTCCGGACCGGACTCATGTTTTCCGACTATTTTTAGGCTATGTTTACCACGAGCAAAATGGCGGGTTTTCACGTTATATAAACATGCTAAACGAGTCGTAGAATCTAGATCTAGATAATTCTATCTAGATCTAGATAATTTTAAACCTTCATTATTTTATATAAATCTTTGTTTGGCTAATTTAAGATAAAATTTAATTTGAAAGTTACAAATACTAGACTTAGAACTAGATCTATGCGCGTAAATCAATTTGCATAAGGAGACTCAAAGTATTAAACTATAGTATAAAAATTCATCTGGGACGTCACGAGTAAAGAGCTAAGTTGTTAGTGTAATCGGCTTTCATGCGGGATGCACAGGTTCTAGACCAATACGTTAATGATATTTTTTTTTTCAATTTTATTTTATTTTTTAGATGTGAATGATAAAGTTGCCTATCTAAACTTGGCGGGATACTGGGCAGGTGAAGTAGAGTTCTAGTGTTTCTTTGTCCTAAGCATATGAAGGGATAGTGTGGTCAGAGACATGCTCGGCTCGAATAGTTTTTTAAGCGATAAAAACATGTTGTCTGAGACTTGGCGGGACACTGGGCAGGTGATGTAGAGTTGAGTAGGTCACCTGTGACGTCAGTATATGAAGGGATAGTCCGAAATCGGTGTTTTCGGTGTTTTTAAAAGATAAAAAACATATGTTTGAATGTGGGGTCTGTTTTTTTGTGACGCTAAGTGACACTGCAGTAGCGAGGGGGGGGGGCGAGGGGGGGGGGGGACATATGTTCCCGGGCACCGACCTTAGGGGCGCCAAAATGGGTTGGAAAAATAAATTGAAAGTTTGGGGGGGGGGTGCAAATCGAAAGTTTGAGGGGGGGTGCACATCAAAAGTTTGAGGGGGGGGGGTTGCAAACCGAAATCTTTCGGGGGGTAGGGGGTTCAAATCGAAAAGTTTGTCCCCGGGCGCCGGGAAGGGTCGCTACGCCTCTGAATGACAGACGTGATGTTTTTTGATGGATGACCACCGAAACCCACAGTTATCCAACGAATGACGGGTAGTCTGGTAATAATTAATTTGCAAATGTGAAATAAGCTCTTAAAACTGAACAAAAAATACATATTTCAAGGTAAACAATACCTTTATCAATGTATTATCTAATAACTGTATCAATACCTTATATTAATTTACTAATTGAGGAAAAAAGTATTTAAAATTTGAATAAATAAATAAATATTTATCCAAGAATAACACAGTACCTTTATCACACCTGTCTCCAACATAGCCATCACTACAATTATGACAAAACCCATTGATTGGATCACATTGTTTGTTTCTACAGTTATCTGGGCATGTCTGAGAACAGTTAAATCCGAACCATCCATTGTCACATGCTGATGACACAAAATTTTCTAGTATTCATATCATGATTTTTAAATAAATTATATGTTAAATAACAATGAAATTAATTTATAATACAAACGTAATAGTGTGAGCCCACTTTTATTGCAGAAATCTCCTTTAGAACCTGGAACACAACTGTAACAGAATCCATTTGTAACATTGCACATTGAAAGTGTACAATTTTCAGAGCATTTAGAGGCACATTTGTATCCATAAGTTCCTTTACTGCATTCTTGAAAAAGATATTTAGGGAATTTAAATTACTTTACAATACTTAGTATTAATTCTACGATAAAATTTATTGATTGAAAACTTTCTATGTCTACAATTATTTGTTTAAGATATCTGTTTAAAAGTTTCTGCTTGTAATAATAAACTTTCTTTGAAAATGTAAACATCGCATTCAAATTCGTAATACATCTGAGATAAATATATTGAATTTATTTGTAAAAATAAACAATAACCATTTTAAAACTACTTAATTTATTCTGCCATTCAAGCATTAAATAGTTTACAACTTAGTGGTCTCCCCTGAATCCAACAACTGGCACAAGTGTTGTGTGGGTTGCGGTGTTAGATTAGCAAAGGGTTCGGAACTTGTGTAAAATAAAGTTTTACTTTTATTTATATGTATGTCCATACTGTAATATTGTGTAAAGGTTAGACAGGTAATAATAGCTGTAACAGGAATGGCTCTAAGGTGTCTGATTGTAAGTCCTCTAACTAAATACGATTTTGAATAGTTCCATTCTTTTAGAGTTGCCCAGTCGTACAGGTTAGAGTTGATGTATTCAAAGGTTAGGCGCCCCTCCCCTCGCTGGACTGCAGGGGCCAGGCAGGACTTAGGTTACCTTAGGGTGAAGCTGAGACATGGAGAACGAATTACGTTAGTTACATTTTTGTGAGGATGTAGACGTGGCCTGTGATGTAAGGTGTGTTAGGGCTAGCCGCTAAGGCTGGCCACTATTGATGACCAATGTTCTCTTCTGCTTTAGACCAGACTAAAATTATGATGGATCGTTTAGCATAAATCATCCGTTATATTAAAGTTGCTGAACTGAGATTGTGTTGGTGTATATTTTGAACAATCAAGTAATTAACTGTTGATGCGTCAAAGTTCAACAGTCAACTTTATAACCTCTTACTGCAGTCATTAACAACAACAAACCATAGTACCAGCTATACTGATGACATCAAAACAACAAGCTCCACTGACTGGATCAAAATTAAATGTAGAGTTGAAGCAATGAAATGAGCACATTTTCTGTTTCCGTAAAGGTCTTGACGATATTCTTTCAAAATATTATTTTTAAATCTAATATTATTTAATGTACTCATTTGGATTTAACTATTTAACAATGTCTCTAAACTAAAAAAAAAAATTCAAGAATAACACGGTACCTTTATCACACCTGTCTCCAACATAGCCATCAATACAATTCTGACAAAACCCATTGATTGGATCACATTGTTTGTTTCTACAGTTATCTGGGCATTGAAGCGAACAGTTGATTCCGAACCATCCATTTACACATGCTGTTGACGTAAACTTATATAGAAGTCCTAGCTTCACTTTCAAAATAATTAGTTTTAAATTTAAAACATACATTTATAATATAAACTTAAAAAAGTAATTCTATATTTATTGCAGGTAAAATAAATATACATATACATATATTTATACATATATTTATACATATACATGTACACCTACACACACACACACATACGTACATACACATACACAGACATTATTTATTTATTTATTTATTTATTTAATATTTATTTTTTTTTATTTTTTTTTAACTTAATAAATCAATTGTTTATATATATATATATATATATATATATATATATATATATATATATTTCTATTTTTTTGATATATTATGTATGTACAGGGGCCTCTTGGGCTGCTGCATAGGTCTAAAATAATTAAACATTATCAACAAGTCAGATGCAATGGCCCAATGATTTCTTTGAAGAGAGCGATTGAGATTAATTAAAACATAACGTAATCTATTTTCAGAAACGGAAAACAATTAACTAGCATTTTCAATTTTTGAAGCAGCTATTTTGGTCTTTCTAGTGTGTTAATCTCATTAAAAAGTTACATAACTAATTAAAAATGTAATTAAGACGACACTTACCTCCACCGATGTGGAAAGAACACAATTTTTCGATGATACTTCCTGTTACGATAACTTCTTCCATGCTGTAACCGTTACTATCTATATCAAATGTACCATTGCCATGAGTAAATAGTTCAGATCTATTGAGAACATGTAGTTCACCCGATTGCAAGTTTCCGAGCTGGACAAAGATGTCTTCAGAATGATCTAGAAATAAATTAAATATATTTTTATTTTTTAAAAAAGTTATAACAAGTTAATGACTCCTTTAAAAATCCACGTATGCCAATACTAAGTTCTTAACCATTTTCGTTGACAGCCACTTTTAAATTATACATCTGTGAATAAAATGTCTCACAAATTTATCCCCCTCCCCCCTACAATTTGCAACTTTTATTAAATGAAACAGTGATGTATTTTTTTATACATATTGATTAAGTTGCTTAATAATATGTACACGGCCTACTGCAATTTTTAGTCTTTAAACAAGGTTAAAAACAAGTTAGAATATCTACCAAAAGTTTCAAATAACATTTACTAAAACGTTAAAGTGACCGTTTGACCACAACACCAACACCTTCCCAGCGTCACAGGCAGTCGCCAAAGCCTTTACCCCTCCGACTTTGAACGTGGCGTCGTTTAAAAAGTAAACCATTTTCAGTATCTTATTAAGATGGTACTTTTCTACTTTTATAAAAATAAAAATAAATTGTGCAAGCATTACGACCTACTTGAGTTTTTTATAATTCGTAAAAGCTTGAGTTCATAATTTTTTTTCCACTTGAAAATAATAGCAGTCAGGTTGTTAACGCATGTGTTATCATTGCCATCAGTAATATTTTCAGCATACATCGGTGGCTCTGTTGTTACATTACCCAATAACGCTATATCCTCTAGAAAAATAGATGCAAACGATCAGTAATAAAACAGCTGTGAGAAACAAGCATCAAGTTAATATCAACACACAATATCCAATATAATAGATGAGCAAGATTTCCTGTCTGTAACTAACACGGAAGATTCGATAGCCAGAGAAGAGTGACATAATTAAAAGGAAATAAACATTATTATGTGTCTGTTTGTTTCTTTTTTATTTCTTAAGAGCTAGGGCCTACATGTTTTGCTGCTTTTTCTTTTATAATACACAACTAGTCGTCCCGGCCAGGCCCTGCTCTGGCTTCTGTGAAAAACCTTTCTGTCAAAGATCATTAACTGTATGTTTAGTAATCATCATAAACCCGGCATTTCCCACCCAAACCACAACCAACCGAAACCAAAACAACAAAACTCAAACATAACGCTAACACAATTACAAATACAAACGCAAACAAAAACCTAACAACAAACCCAACCACAACCACAAACACCAATAGGAACACAAAGAAAAAATAAACGAAAAAGCAAACGAAAACAAACCAAATACAAACGCAAAACCAACTACAAACACAAACCTAAGAAAAAACACAAACGAAAAAGCAAACGAAAACAAACCAAATCAAAACGCAAAACCAACCACAAACACAAACACAAACAAAAAAAAAACGAAAACGAAAAAAGAAACAACAAAAACGAAGCAAATCAAAACGCAACCACTAACGCAAACCCAACCTAAACACAAAGAAAACACTAATGCGAACATAAACGCAAAGTGCTCACAGTCTAGCTCACAGAGGACGCTCGGATTAGATTCACTTAAAGACTATAGTAACCTTTCTTATCCATAGTCTATCGCACTGTTTAAAACAAAATTATGCAGCATATCGCTCACATGATAGCCCAGGGCGCCAAATCGAACCGTGCAGGGGCGCCGGCGGACGCGCCTGTTTCAATTTAGTGAACAAAATGATAATACTCCAAGCTTATCCGTAAATGGAAAGAAATAAACATATATGATTTGTATTGAACAGTATGTTCAGTGTATAGAATAAATAAAAGGCAGTATTAAAAATACCAACGACATTACACTTACTCAATCCCCGCTAATTATGTAATTATTTTCTTTCTTAACACCAAAACAAAGTAATCAAAAATAAATTCTTTCTTCCCTCGATTTAATGATTTTTTTTAAAGGGAAGTAACTGTGCAGACAATACATTTCAGACACAATTTTAGAAATTTTATAAACGTTGATACACTTTTTAAAAATGTTATGTAATGTTCATAATTGAAAATTATTATTTTAAGTATATAAAATGAAAATTGTTTTTAAAGACTTTCAAAAGTAATTTTTTAACTCATAAATTTAGACACTGAGCACTATAATAATCTAACACTTAAATCCATTGAAGTATCCACGACAAACAAATTTATTACAAACATGTTACATGCAGAATTGAGCTTTATATATTACATCCTAAAAGGCGAACTTTATTCTTTGATAAAAATTCAATTGAGATTGCCACGCTTTGTATAATTTAAAAACCGCTTCGAATTAAGCAATTAAAGAAACTATCTTTATAATAATTCCATATTTAACTTTGCAGTTTGTTTTTAATGGAAGATAAAATAGTAGCACTCTATTTTTACTTTCCAGAAAAATGTTGACCTTGTGTGTGTTGAGTATTAAAAAAAAGTTTGTAAAGTGTTGTGATTGCAAACAACATGCTTACTTACCGTATTCGCAATGCTCGCCAAACCACCCTGTGTCACAAGCTCTGTTTGCTGAAACTGACAAAATACAAGAAAGTCTTGATAAGTCGTGTGAAACGTACGTCCAGAATGCGATAGAAATCTTAGATGTGGCTTAAGAGACACAATGTTATAATCTAAACTTAAGAAGTGGGAAGTTTTTTTTATCTGCTTTAGGAATGAGTATAGGCCTATGTGTTGAATTAGCACTAATGTTGAAAAGCCAGTATTTTGTTATATTAGTATTTTGAAGATATAGCATTAAAACTGTGATTTTAAAAGTGAAATGTTAATAGACTATTATTGCTATTCTGCTTCTGTAATTGTGTTTCTTCGAACGCTATAAATCATGTACATAGCCAATGTTATTCCATGTCTTAGATTAAAATACTGGCGGAAGCTAAGGTAGATGTCTGTGGGAACATGGGTGTAGGTGTGTCGTGCGTTGTTGGTGTAGGATGACGGCTAGTACTAAGGATTTAAAATTGGCTAAGGATGGTGATAGCTGTGTGATAGAAATAAGGATACGGATGCTATAGAAATGGGGATAAATATAGAGGTAAGTGTAAGTGTAAGTGAAGGTGTAGGTGTAGGTGTAGGTGTAGGTGTAGGTGTAGGTGTAGGTGTAGGTGTAGGTGTAGGTGTAGGTGTAGGTGTAGGTGTAGGTGTAGGTGTAGGTGTAGGTGTAGGTGTAGGTGTAGGTGTAGGTGTAGGTGTAGGTGTAGGTGTAGGTGTAGGTGTAGGTGTAGGTGTAGGTGTAGGTGTAGGTGTAGGTGTAGGTGTAGGTGTAGGTGTAGGTGTAGGTGTAGGTGTAGGTGTAGGTGTATTAGGAGACAAGTGATGAATTGGGCCTACTTAAAGTTTCACTTCAGACAGGGCATTGCATTTTAATTAAATTGCTTAACTTGATGCATGCCTATGATTGCATTCTCCAATTAAGTGCAGTAAAACTATTTCCTACTTGTCAAAGAAAGAAGTAAAAGAATAATGCGAGAAACTCTTGTCGCATCCATTTTTTAGCTCCACCTCGACATCAGAACATCACGTCTCTGTCTGTCTACTAAATATATAATGTAGACCTGTAAACACAACAAAACGTTGAAAGTATTAGCTGACAGTGAAATATGTTTTTAACATTATCGTTGACAAAATATTTAATTGTTTTATATAATGTTACTAAACAGCAAACTTTACATAGGCTAAGGGAAAGTAACTGATTAGGAATGGTTGGGCGAGTTTAGGAGGAAATAGCTAATTAGCGTGTAGAGAGGGTCAGACGAAACAAACGGATGATACGCATCTCTTATAATTGGGTCATTAGTGAATTGTATGTAACTCTATTGTCCGAAACAAAAGTCTGACAGAACGAAACTCATCATAGCATTCACACTGTGTCAGCAAAAACAAACTTCTTCCAAAAAAAAACCCTTTTTACTTCAGACCCAAACTTAGACCTTTTTTTTTTTTCTAGCAGGATCGCTAGGTTGAGTTTAGAAAGGAACGCACTCGTAGAGATTTCGAGAGATTTCAAGTTAGAGCTATTAATTATTTTTAATTAAATCTAATACGCATCCAATTACACAGTGTCGAAACTTGAAAAAGCTCCCTTCTACCCCCCCCCCTTTTCTGCAGAAATTTTTCTCAAGGTGATCGGATGAATAGTGTAGTAATGCATAAAAGAAAGAAACATGTTTTTACATGTACAAATGTATGAGGCCAGCTCAGGCGTCGGATAACCTTCTGATTTAGAGGTCATCAACAACTGGCGTCACGCTTTTTAAATAACATATAGAGAGCCAGACACGCATCCTTAAATGAAGTCATTAATTCATCGTAATTGACTATACAAAATGTACATTTTATTCATCTAAGAATGAATAAACTATTCTAAAAAATATATAAATAGTCTTACCTTCCTTATTATGCCAATTGGATTCATTAAATACTATAAAATTTAGTTAATGCTACAAAGAAGTGCAGTACTCCATTAAAAGACCAATACTTATCTATCGGCTTTTCAAGCTAAGGCTTTTTTTTATTTCAAAGAATTTCGCTGGCGACAGCGATTGTTTAATTGTAGGAGAAAGAGAATTCGGTCCTTACAGTGGTTTTAAAAAATAAAGATAATAAAAATATACTTAACTTTTTTTAAAAACAGAGAAATATGGCGACCATTTTCGGCCCACTATTTGGTCCCCGCCCCCATACCCCATTCCGATACAGTACATTTAGGCACTTTGGAGGACTAGTCGAACATTTATAATGGCAATGTGTGAACATGTTACTTGCCCCTATTTGGCTGTCAAAAGGGATCAACGATGCACGGAAGTAATTTAATTCGAAGTTTTCCCTATCTTTTAAACTACTGTTTGTGCAGTGGTTTTTAATGTTTGGGGAAGAGAGTGGCATGGGGATTGTAAAATTAACGATTATCGTACCACAGTTACAGTATGTTTTTTGCAAACCAAACGTCAATGCAAAAATGAACGAAAATTTTAATATAACATTTTAGAAAATAGTAATCATAATATTAATTAAAATATTAATTATAATCGACAGTGGGGCCCCATAAACCACCTGCCTCCCCCCCCCCCCCATTGTGGGGTCTGGCGATATGATAGTTTTGTCCTTGCAGCTAAGCTGTCTAATAACTTATTTATTGCAAGTCCGCAAAAAATGTTCATTACTGTTTCCATTATTTCGTTTTCATTCTTTTGGTTTTTTATAATAACTTACAATACAACAAATATTACTTTCCTATATATGATAATTTTTTAACACTTACCAATATCTCAAGGCTCTGTTTTCCTTCGTACGATAGAGCAGAGCTACAGTGGTCCACAGAATTTTTTTAAACCACAAAAAAAAAACATAATATAAAAACTGTAGTATTTGGTATAGAAATCAAACCAGTACACATCGGCAGAAGCAAAAGTTTTGAATGACTAACGTTTTTGGAGCAAGAGCATGCGTAAAGCGCATGTTAAATGTGGGCAATTTTAGAGTAAAAATAAATAATATAATACTTACGACAGCGGGTAACTGGGATTACGTAGGTTGTTTTTTTCAGGGGGAATGAGGGGGTAGATCTTTAAATATTACGTTGGACTTAAATGCCTGTCACAAAACTTATTTCTTTAGTATTGTAAATACAGATATAATCTGTATGTGTGTAGACCTATAGCATAGGATAAAACATGAGCACACAAGTCTCACATATTAGGGCCTGGTATTCAACCATTTGGTTACACGTTCAGCTGTAGATGCGTTTGTTAATCTGGTATGCATGTTGTTACATGCTATAATGTAAGCACTGAAAAGCCCATGCTTCTCATCGTTTTAAACATTAAATAAACTATTTTTTCCGGGTTTCGATGACAACCAAAATTGTTTTCAGCCCTTTTCTTGCTGGTTAATACTTACATACATGTGCCAAATATGCCAAAAGTATTCAAAAGGCTTTAGATGTTAAATTGTAAAAAGTAGAAATAAACTGAGCATATCCCCTTAAAGTATTGAAATTGCATGTTAAATTGTAAAAAGTAGAAATAAACTGAGCATATCCCCTTAAAGTATTGAAATTGCATGTTAAATTGTAAAAAGTAGAAATAAACTGAGCATATCCCTTTAAAGTATTGAAATGTGTTGATGTTATTCAATCAAGGCGGCTCTGTTACCTAACTACTCCACCTAACTGCCGTAATAAGTACTACCACTTTACAGCGATGTCATAGCATTGAGTATTTGTTAAATCCATTCAATCTCATAACGGGGCGACTCTTTCTTGGGATACCTATATTTAGACTAGACATGTTGTTTTGATTATTCATTTAATGTGAATTTATTGTTTTGGTCGGTGGCAGTGTATCTTCCAGACTTTTTTCTCCGGGGCGGCACTTGAAATTTTCGGGAGGGGGGTCAACATTTTTCGGGGGGGGGGGGGGGGAGGGAGGGCGGACTCTAGTAAAAGTGTATATTTATTACATAAAATCAATCTCCGTTCGGGAGGGGGGGGGGGGGTGGCGGTAGACTTTCTTCGGGAGGGGGGGGATGCCTGGAAGAAACTCTGGTCGGTGGCTTCAGGCTGTTAGTTGATCTGTTGTAATGAGAATGCTACTTATAACAGTACTGAATCCAATCGGTACTATGTTCTTGGTAAGAATGGATAAGATAGGTTATTAGAACTGATTTTGGTATTTAAGATTTTTTATCTAATATTGTGAGGAACGGCGTGGTCGAGTGGTAGAACACACGACTGCTATCCCAAATATCTCACTTTATGTAAAGTAAAGGATCAACTTTTGACCACGTTATCCTTCATATACCGTGGTCTCAGAAATAGATAAACTCTACAACACTGGCCCGTGGATTTTTACTTATAGTTAGCAGTATATCACTCAAGGGCTTAATATCTAAAAATGTCATATTTAACCGGAAACGAAAAATGTAATTGAAAAAAGAATTTTTTATCCAGAATCGGCATTTTGATAGGATTTAATTTTGATCTACATTTAGTTTACTGTACATTGATACTAAATAGTATAATCTTAGTCAGACCCCTAAACCTCGCACCTAAGCTCAAACTTGAGCATCCAACCTTTAGTAAAGTCAAAAACCCCCAACCCAAACAGGATTAATGCTAATTTTAACTTCGCCGTGCATGATTAAAAAAAAAAAAACAACTCCTATATGTTTCAGGTGACATCACGCTCATTGAAATTTTGTTTTTCGATTGACTGAGAAAGATTTTAATTTCCTTGTGTTCTCTATAGAATAGCGAAACTATTATTATGAAATATACAAAACAAAAATCGTTTTTTTCCCCTAGTTTTATTGCATTATTACATAAAAGCTATAAATAAATGGTTTTTATGTATGTGTTTCAGTACTTATACATTTCTAATTAGAATAGTTACATGACTAAAAACATTGCGTACCAAATGAACATGAGAAACGTCCGTTAAATAGCGCGGTAAAATAGTACTTTATGTAGGAAATTTTAATAAATGCATTCAAAATATATTTAGCATTCAGTGAAGTCAAATTTGATGTCAGATTGCATTGTGATTGTGTCCTGATCGATTTGTCAAGTTTGAAACGAATAGGTCAGTAGGAGTGGTAAATATTTCACTCAGCAATTTCGATCCATGACTACAAATGCATTAAAGAGGAAGCAAATAATATAAAAGCTTGTGAAATTCATGCAAAATTGTAAATGTATGTATGTATATATATTATATATATATATATATATATATAATATATATATATATATATACAGGTTAAATAATGCTCAAATACTAACCTCAACTATCTTATCATAACTAAGTCCTTGAGTAAAATATTACAAACTTTATATAGTAATTACATTAGAACACGAGAAAAATGGCCCGTTGAGGAAGGATACACCGGGCGCTAGGTTGATAGTGCTGTCTCTTTTCTCTAAACAAAAACCACCCCCCCACACACACCACCCCCACCCCCACCCACACC
>NW_026732725.1:92500-167894 GCF_028476545.2 Physella acuta | reverse complement strand
AGTTTGTCAGCACAGCATGACGGGCGCAGCAACACCTGCAGTTTCTCTGACCGTTACATCATGGCGGCATCAGATTCTAAGGAGACATGGAACACCTTGTATCACCCGTGGCAGTTCTCTCCCTGCAGTGTACGGTACTTCACCGACTACATAACATCACAGCTAAACACACTGTAAGTCCATGTTTTGTTTAGCTATATGAAGTTTATAACATCGTAAATCCGTTTGTTTAGCTCTAGACTTAACGCATGTTATAAATAGTTCTTATGTTAAGGGGGTAGGCTCCGGAAAAAAACGGGTAAAAAACTTTTTTATTACTAAACCTTTTTAAAATTTATTTGTTTATGTATAAGTTAGGGTACTTAAGGGAAAATATTTGCATGTACCAGGGAATGTAAAAGTAACATACAAACCACCCATAAATCATTGATCCTTCTTGTACTAACACCAATAGAGTCAGTTGGCTAGTTTTTGTAACAGAAAAATCGCTAGAAATATTGTTTCAAATTTTCGATGATTTTTATGGTGAAAAACCATTAAATTTAGCATTAATTTCAATGAAATTTCACCGTGCCAAAATTTGAAAATTCAAAAAGAAATATTTCTAGAGTGTTTTCTGTTACAAAAACTTAGCTTCCTTCCTTCCTTATACGGAAATCGGCTCAGAAGGTTGACTTCCATTAGCCAGGCAGGCCTCAGTGTAGCAAACTCCGACCATAAGAGTTTCCCACACATCGGTCGCTACTTCCGTCGGCTCTCACCGGGCTTTCCTTCCCCGCCCACCAGACGCGGGACGTGGGGACGTCGTCCTACCGCCTGGTACCCGGCTTGATCGTGGAGGGCGTTCGGCCATTTTTTCCTTGAGCCTAGCTAGCTGACTCTATTAATGTTAGTAAAAAAGGAATCAATGATTATATAGCCGATATATATATTTTAGTTTATGAAATTTTAGAACTCCACAAAATGCTGTTTTTTTCAAGATGGCCGCCGTTGCCATGGCAACCATATTTTCAAAAGAGTCCCTGATGCTCGCAAATATTTTTCTTTAAGTACCCTTACTTAGATATCCACATATAAATCAGTAAAAAGTTTCAATTAAGAAGTTGTTTTTTTTTCTGGAGCCTACCCCTTTAACCCAACACACTGTAAGCTTATGTTTATTAATTAAACGCTTGCATTAATAATACTATTATCTTAATTTTATTGTTTAGCTTTAATGTACTGAGTCCATCTTTCATTCAGCTTTTGTGTTACTTCATGACACAGAGTCCCCATATTTTCTAAAACGCTAGTGGTAGCTTACTTTCTTTTAGTTCCCTACAGTATGGGCCTAACTTTGATTTCCTCTAAAATAATTATATGGGAAATCATGATCGAGTTTTCCACCGCAAAATTGGGTTATCAAAAAGTGATTATTTCGATTTCAGGGCTCCCCCCCCCCCCTTTTTCCACATAAAAAGTTGCTAGATTATAGAAATCACAGCTTGTTTGCTTGTTGCGTTATTCCCGTATAAAAAAACAACAACTGCAAAATTAAGCTTTAGATCCTAATTGTCTAAAATCTTATTGTGTATCTCAACCTGAAAGCACGGAGTCTTAATGTTACAAGAACAAAATTATATCGGACGTGTTTCTTGATATTTTCCTTTTTCTTCAGGCAAAATTTACCACATTTTAAACTGTTAATAATTGTATTTCACTCTTTCGTTTTAACATTATCAAAATGCTTTATAGCTTTGTCGCTTTAGTGGCAGATTAGAAACTCTTTTTTGTAGTATATAAAACGCTTCCAACCGCGCCAAACAATATTTACAACTGTTACAACACACTGAGCGCTGCGTGGTCGAGTAGTAGCTCACATATTTGTAATCTCGAGAGATATAAAGTTTGATCATCGGTTTTGTAAGCCACATAAACAATGATGAAAAATGTCCGTTGTTTTCTCCTTTCGCAGCCGCGGTTACAACTGTTTAACAGGGAGGCTCCCCATAGAACCTGACATCCCGTACACAGCAGATCAGCTGCTGGGGCAGATGTACACACCAGATCAGCAGTGTCAACTCGTGTACGGCCCTACGTCTTATCTTTGCCGTGTAAGGAAATTTCATATTGCTAAACATCGCTTCACATTAAATCCAAAAACAGTATTTTTTTTCATATCAACGTCTGATAATATCCCTAATGTCCCACACCACAGTAATGTAATATTCCCAAAGCTATTGTTAAGAGAGAAGAATACAACATTACATTCGAAAACATGAAACTATACTAAAACAACGTGAAGTGAATGTTGACATATATATTTGACTACCATATTGTCTCTTAAAATTTATCATGTTAACTAGCAGTACAAAAAAAAAAAACATCGTAAAACGAAAATCATCATACACGGCACATTAAACAAACCAATTATTCAAATTTTGGCGTCTGGGCTAAATTTAGATATAATGGTTGCTAAAATGAAAATTCCCAAGTTCGGATTTCAGAACATATGGGGCTCATTAGATGGGGACAACAACTTATCTAGAAGAGACAACTTCAAAATCAAACAACGGCTGCCTCGTAGTTTCCTATTAGATGAAAAAAGAAAATAGAAGCAAAGCGAATTCAGAAATAAACGCGGAAATTTTAGGGGCATAATCTTTCGACACGTGATACTTAATTGTGTAAGAGGAAATCCTGTTCAACATTGTAATTAAGAAGAAGAAATGAAGATCGGGTAGGAGTCCACTTTCAAAACCTGCTAAGTCACTTTTGGTTGATTTCGAAGAAATTGACTTTTAATTTCTTTTTTTGGTTAGCTATTCTTAGGACTTTTGATATTTTACTGTTATATAATTTATTTTAATGTATACCTTTTTGAACCAAAATTAGTATACTACTTTAATTGCCACTTAATTGAGAAGGTTTTAGGAGTAACTTATTTTCTTCAAAAAGTGTACTTAGCAGGTTTCGCAAGTGGACTCCTGACAGTCATAGTTTGGTAAACAAAATAATAACAATTTCTAGTTTCTCTAGGTAGTTGGTCTATCAAATTTGTTTAAATTAAACATCCGAATCGCCAGTAATTAAATTAGATTAGGTTGGTCCAAATAGATCATAGGCCGACGAAAGTCTTAGGCATTCTGTTCCTTGGCTAGTATCTCCAATTGTCCCTAGTTGTAAATAATCTCTCAGGTTTTTCTTTCCCTTTCTCATGTGATCTCACGTTTTGCTATGCTGGGCGTCTGTTTCGGATTTTATGGTCTGTGGATGTATTTTTGTCCCCAGGGCCTTCACGGCACAGATCCAGCGAGCATCTGCCGTGATATGTACTGCCAGGATCCTGACGACCCAGACATGTGTATAGCCATACGGGCTGCCAGAGGTACCACGTGTGGAAACGGCCGGGTAAATAATATAATCAATGTAGATATAAATGTACCCATTTCAGCGTGACAGTCACGTGTTTCTGTGACTTTTGGTATAAGAGGGGATAATGTCAGCACTTTGACGAGCCGTTTTTAATTTCACTAAAGTGAGCCAAGTACCCAACTGATCCGGGTAAACTCAGGTTCTCGAGCACGTGGTTCGAACTCGAGACTTTCGAGTAAGCAGTAGTACGCTCTACCATTTGACCACACTCGTAACTAAATATAAAAAGAATCCATAAATGACTAGGTAGCTAAAACGGGTAAGGTAACAACCTGACAAAGTAAATAAAATAAGGATGTAACTAACAAATTAACTAAGTAACTAATACTAATAAGGTAACTAAGGAATTCGAGTAAACTTTTTCAGATTTGTGAAAATGGACATTGCGTGCTCCATGCCGATGCACCTCATGTTGACGGTAGGTTAAAAAAAAAAGATTGTGATACTTGTGTATTGTTTTGACTGAGGACATTATTGAAATTGACCTCATCAAATGTTTGAAAATAAGCTTTCATAAAACATGAAATGTAAATGTTAACAAAGTTAAAATATTGTAACAATTTAATTTAATCTTTTAAAAACTAAACTCAAAAGTATACGTTCTCGATTTAATTGTTGATTTGCAAGTACAAAAAAATCTATTAGTGGGATATTGAACTTTTAAATTTTTCCGATTGTTTCAGCTATCTTTTAAGATAAACGTGAAGCAGATATTAATAGTTTAACATGATTTTAATGTGTTTTCTATTTAATGCTTTTAAAAATTCCCAACCTTTGTTATCTATCTACCTATATATAAATCAGTGTGTGTGTGTGTGTGTTTGTCTTTTATGCATTACTACACCGTTCATCTGATCGCCAAGAAACTTTGGGAAGTTGTTGAGAATACTTCTGGAGAGGTTTTTGCGAAAAAAAAAAGAATTCCAAATTCGCAGGAGTGGCGCCCCGATTCTTCTTTATATACGGTATATAAAACATAAAGGTCGATTGCGGTTCGACACCGTTCATCCGAGTGTCATGAAACTTTGGAGATTTATTTTAAAAACTCCAGTGAAAGGTTCTGCAAAAATGTTTTTTAATTTCGCAAGAGCAGCCCCCCGGAAGGACTCGATTCTTGTCAATTCTCGGTTTGGTACCAAGAGTTCCAGAGCGGCTAACTTAGCTCTAATGTTAAATCATTTGTGTGCTCCGGCCCTCTACAGTGTCCGATTTTGGCGCACTGGGTTTTCCCGTGAGCGCAGTGGCACCTACGTTCGTTCTAAACATTGCGATAGACTAT
Organism: Physella acuta; assembly: GCF_028476545.2. Classification (NCBI taxonomy): domain Eukaryota; kingdom Metazoa; phylum Mollusca; class Gastropoda; family Physidae; genus Physella; species Physella acuta. Next base: position 163,201 of record NW_026732725.1, on the reverse strand, counting down.
GGATAAGATGAGGAGTTATAATCGTTCATTAAATTGAATCGGGCGCGTCCGCCGGCACGCCGGTAGGGTGTGATTTGGCGCCCTATGCTATCCAGTAAGCTCTATGGCGCCTACGTTAGTTTTAAGAAGCACCCTACAATATTGACAAGGCGGCACACAACATTCTATGATTAAACCGAGCGAGGGACCTTACGCTGCGCCACTGTGGTAGTGTAATCGAGCGCCCCTATAGGTTCCTGACACCTGGGCTGTCGATGAAGTATGATCTATTTCACTATTACGGAGATAGATTAACGTACACTAAAGGCGTTCATGCAACATGCCCTGTGGCGGAGCGACAGTGTAGGTAAACCTTTGCCCCAACAAATATGATCCAAGAAATATAGCGCAGGCATTGTTTACATTTAAATAACTTAGTTCTAGCAAACAAGATCATAAGTCTAAAATTATAGGACTGGTAACGCATTGACGAAACCCTCTTAAAATATTTCGTCAGAAATCTTCTACCTGCGGCAACGCGCAGGGACGGGCACGCTTGTTTGTTATTTATTTTATAGATTACTGACCACTGTAAACAATGTGAATGTAAATCTACTTTTCAGTGACGTGTATGTACGGAGACGAGCCGGGTAGGATAGGAGATTTCTCGTCATGCCGCGCCATGGTGGATGATTTCATCGGATTTTGTTCCAGGGACTCGTTGTTTGCCTCTTGTTGCAGCTCATGCAATGCAGTTAAAAGAACAGTTCAGGGTAATATTATAATAGATCCGTATTATAGATCATTAGGTCAATGCTAAAGTCGCATAATGAGACTGCTTAGTCGAATGGTATAGCGTTTGGTTTCTAGCGCAAAGGTCGCGAGTTCGGATCTCAGTCCAGACTCGGGAGTGCAGGACGTGAATGAGTCCACATATATATAAACTCTACTTCATCTGCACTGTTGACAATTTTATTTGTAAGAAGAGCTTTACTTAATGCTGCCTCATAGAAAATAAAATAAAGTATATAATTATATAAAGTATATTCACTTACCTAATTTTAAAATTTATTTGACTTTAACAACAGGTTGCGAGTTTGGAGATTACTATTCGGATTGTGTAGCGTCCAACTGCTACTACACAGATATGCGAACGAAGTGTTGTGAAAAGTGTAACATTGGCGTTCCTTATACTACAAGGAGGACATCAACGACTCGCCCTTCAACTACAAGTTAGTTAAATTAAAGGTCTTCTTTTAAATCGATTCCTTACACACACACACTTATACGCACTTGTAGATATAAACACATAGGCATACACTCACTCACACACACGTATATATATATATATATATATATATATATATATATATATATATATATATATATATATATATATTGTGTATACAAAAATATACATATATAGATATACGTATATAGATAGATGAATATATAAATGAATGGCAATAAGAAATAATTTTCGATAAGTTAAAAAACAAATTAACTTGTCATTATTTATTAATTAATGTTTTTGGATACAAAAATATTTCAATTATCAACTATGTATTTCATTATACTTACTTCGCAATAATTAATTTTGACAAGTTTTTCTATATCTATTCATATCTTTATCATCGAATTTACATGATAATGTTCTTTCTAGTGTAAATTTCAAAGTGTGTTGAGAACATGTACTATGGTCAAAATTGTGTTTTTCAGCAGCTAAACGTTGTACTGACGATACAACATACACAGACGGGGGCAGACATTGTTCGTCCATAGTTCAGAACTCACCTTACTTGTGTTACGAGCAGGAGGTCAAAGACGCTTGCTGCACATCCTGTCAACAGGTCAACACGTCCGAAGCTGGTGAGCCGGTTTCTACTCTTTTTTTTTTTGGAGGATGCTGAAACGCAATAGTTTATCTAGATTGCCTCGTTGTCCGTGTTAAACATTTTAAATACCTAGTGCACTTTTATAATTCCTCAAAACAAGAGAGCAGAGAGGGGCGGTGTTTTATTTGATTTCACTTTTAAGGTATGCTGACGTTGTTATTTCAATTTCCTTAAAAGAATCGAAACAGAATGCTTTTGCTTAGTCATTAAAATACATTCTACTTTTAAATTGTTTAAATAGTTTAAAATAATTTTTGAAATATTGACACAAAAATATCAGAACTCGTATTTTTAAATATCAAATCAAAATAATTTTGGATTTTGTCAACTAGGTCAATATAGGTTTTAATTTACGAAATAAACAAAGTTTCACTTTTGAGCAATAGTACTTAGGCTCGCACTGAGCCCACATTTAGTCGTAGCACTATAATTTTATTTTAAACAGGAAATATAGAAATGAAGATAATAAATCGCTGAGACTATTACAGTCAGCTAGTATCATGAATTTTTTAATGGATTTATGAGGCCACTCAGCAGCAATAAATAGTTCCTGACACTAGTTGGGGAAAGTAAAGGTGGTCGGTGTAGTGCTGGAAAAGCAATGATTTATTATATATCACAGTCAAAGAAACAGCAGATCTACCATGTATGACACAGTGACCAGTAAAGGTGCAATGAAAAAATATTTTTTTTGCTTACCCCTAGCTTTGGCCCTAAAATTACCCAAGTCCTTCCCTTAACCCTAAAGTTGACTGTAACCAATGATAACCCTAGCCCTCACTAAAACTGCGATGCCAACGAAATGAAACAGATTCGATACTAGTTTTATTTTGCTAACATCACATATGTGTTGTTGAAACTACTTTTATTTTGCTTACATTGTTGTAATTAGTTTTGTATTGGTACATATTTAATATATCGTTGTAACTACTTTCGTTTTAACTACACATTTGACCTATTGGTGCAAATCAAAGATGTCCACATTTATATACATCTTGACCAGGGTGTGAGTACGGCGACAAGGCGCCATCTTGGTGTGGACACCCAGACGCCTGCACAAAGTTCCCAGACAAATGTTGCGGCACTTGTTCCAAAACAGGATCCGGTATTGGTTACGGAACAGCAGGCAAGTCCTACATTATTAAAATATTAGAAAAAAAATGCATATTTCTTTGCTTAATTTGTTATTTTCAGAACTTCAACACATTTGTATTTCCACTTTAAAAAAACTCGTATGTCCCTGTTTCATGTTCATTCTCTATAAGTTTAAATGGAAAGTTTGGCTTCAAAATGAAAATAAAATATCTTATTATAAATTATACCGGGAAACAGAAACATAACAAAGTTGACACAGTACGTAGCCCTTTTTAGAGCTAATGAAGATGTTTTAATTGTGGTTCTTAATGAGTGACTATGGACATTCTTATTGATTGACAATGGACAATCATATTAATTGGCTATAGAATAATTTTCGGATATTTTTACAATTTTCAAAAGCCATAAACTTGTCTTCTTAAACCGTATTACAGTTTTCTTAGATGTGAATCATATTTCTTGTATGTAAGATCAAATTGTGTTACTATTAACTAGTTTGTTACACAATTTAAACACTTAGAGAGCAAATATTGACTCAGAATTAGGCTTGTATTTTGTAATTTTATTTTTTTAAATATTGAAGAAAGACACGAGGTAATAACTAATTAAATATCGATAACGTATAAGCCTTTAAATTACACGATCGTTCAATAAAGTCTTTCAAATATTAGAGCATTTCAACACACAATCTGTGTTTTCCTACTGTACAGCTTGTATAGACGAATCTAACTTCCGGTACAACGGAAGAAGCTGCTCGTCTGCCGTGGAGACCTACAAAGGCAACTGTTACAACACAGACTTCCAGCAGACGTGTTGCCGCTCTTGTCTCAATGCTAGGAATGTGCCTAATATTGGTAGGTCCTGTAATAAATGGAAGTGTCGGAGAAAGGGAGTAAACGATACTTAATTAGAAAATTATACTCTATATGTACGTATATAAATAAATTATATATATATATATATATATATATATATATATATATATATATATATAACTAGCTGCAAACACAACACAACACAGCAAACACAAACTCAAACTCAAACACAACACAAACCGGGACGGCTAGTATTGTAGTTTGGTTCAGGTGTCTATAAAAGAGCTTTCTGGTGCGACCGACCAAAACGAATTCCCCTTCGTGCGCAAAAAGACAGACAAAAACGAATGCGCAAAAAAAGACACAAATAATAACCTGCGGAAATTCCTGTTCCCGAATAAAGATGTCTTTTTTTTACGTCAAATGTTTTTGATTAAAAAACTAATTAGTAAACAGTACGTTCAGCGCATGATATAAATAAAAGGCAATATTTAAAATACCTACTACATGCACTTGATCGATCCCTTCTAATTATGTAAGTATTTTTTCCCAACACCAAAACAAAGTAATAAAAAGTCTATTCTTTTCCGCCCAATGTAATGTTTTTATAAAGGGAAGTAGTTGTGTTTTCCTAATTTATCAAAGGACGTAATGAGTGCTCAAAGACAAAATGTAAATAATTTTCAGACATAATAACAATTTGTGCAAAAGGTTCTTTTTTTTTAAAAATTGTGTTTAATGAACATGTTGATAAAATTATTATTTTAAGTACAAAAAATGAAAATTGTTTTAAATCACTTTCGATATTAATTTATTAAATCATAAATTTAGAAGATAAGTACTTTAGTTAGACGTTTAACACTATAAGAATGAGGTCTATTAAATTCTTATATTTCTTAGTAATTTTTTATTACAAACAAATAACAGAATTGAACTGTATATATCTACTTTAAATATATATATATATATATATATATATATATATATATATATATATATATATATATATATATACTATATATATATATATATATATATATATATATATACATATATATATATATATATATATATATATATATACATATATATATATATATATATATATACATATATATATATATATATATATATATATATATATATATATATATATATACATATATATATATATATATAATATATATATATATATACATAATATATATATATATATATATATATATATATATATATATATTATAATATATATATATACATATATATATATATTATATATATATATATATATAAATATATATATATATATATATATATATATATAATATATATATATATATATATATATATATATATATATACTATATATTCTGTTCCTACACGGCAGGCTGTGAGTATGGAGACAGAAATCCGTCCGATTGTCTCCACAAATGCAACAATTACAAAGCTGACTGCTGCGCCCATTGCAACACATCAACCAGACTACAGCTGTCGATCTTCTTAATGGTTATGGTTTCTGCTTTGAAAATGTTCTCAATTTTGTAACTATTCTTGTGTACGTTTTGCACAGCTATAGTGTTCGAGCAAGAACTTTCAAGTTCATACTTACTAAACAAAGTATCTTCCAGATTATTTGAAAACCGTCCCTAACTTAGCAATGAACCTTTTATTGTATCTTTGTATTTTTTAAAAACATTTGTAACATACATTCTGATGAGGTCATACCGATTTTATTTGTGCAGCTTTCAGACTATAGAGCTGATGTAGTATGCGTGAGGAAAGGGGGGGGGGCTTGAATTAGAGGTTTTAAGATATAAAAAAAATGTTTAATATTTTATGTATTTTCAACACCTTAAATAAATAAAAAAATATGTTACCTAATAAAATTGTAATTTAATTTTTATTTAATTAGAGTAATTTCAGCAGGAGTGGTGGGAGGAGGAACCTCATGTATTGAGCCCTCCCCCCCCCCCCCCCCCCAAAGCCAATCGACATAGAAATCATGTGAACGTTCTCATGAGCGACCAAATCTTTTATGCAAGGAAGCAGATTCGTTTTGTTTGCTTATTTTCAGTGCATTTAACGCTTGTTTGCTATACAAGTTTTTTTGCCCTGTGCATTAAATAATGCGTTGCAGTCAAATCTGTCGATTTGCTCGAGCCAACCAAATTTTGGTGACCATTGGAATATTGCGTAATGTTAATCCTACCTCATGCCACGCGCTGTAAGATAAAAAGAGCCAGATTTTCCTATGTATCAGACTCCCTTTCTCCATACAGATGTTGGACACAACGTTATCTATTCAACTTGGAATCAGCAGTGTCGGAAAGGAAACCAGAGTTGGGTAATCATATCGCCTAAGAATCTCTACTCCTGTGTTATTGCGGAGTTTCCTATACTAGATTAATAATAATAAGAGCGGAAGACACGGTCGTATGATAAAGCTTACGACAGCTGATAAGGAAGTCTCGAGTTTGGGTACCTTAATCTGATCAGTTCCTGGTCAGGGATTTTCTCAATCCGATAATTACTTGGTCAGGTGTTTTTCTCAATCCGAGATTCTTGTGAAATATTTAATAAGTTGATTTAAATTGTTTAAAGTGCGAGGATCCATGCAGAGAAAGTAACAAAAAATGTTTTGGTCAACAGAGTGTTTGTAACGTTCCGAAATATAAAATAGGTCCTTTATTCACCTAAAGAAATAGCCATCAATTAGTTGATAATTATTTTCACTTTTATATTATTCTATCAAGAAGCGTCGGCAGTAAAGCACTTCTTTAATAGTTAGCGTTTTGTGACTGTATTGAAGGGAGGTAAACCAGATATAAAATGGTTATCGTTAAGATGATTTGCCTCCCCTATTTTCTTTTTCTACCAAGACGACGGCGGTTTTATGATTTTATGGATGGGCCAAATTATAATGATTGAATATTTTTAATATATTAAAATAATTATTTTAAAATATAAAACTTGCTAAAAATACGTTTCACAAAGTAAATTATTATTTCAGTGATGCAGAGGCCACACTTTGTCTTCAAAAGTCCTACAACTATATAAGTGTTGTTTCATTTTATAGACGACCATAAGTTGCACTAGGATATTTGTCTGATACAATAGTTCTACTAGTTTAAAAAAGCCGCCTTCATCTCGGATACTTGATAATTCAGACACTAACATTTTAAAATTATTATTTTTTAAAAATTTATTAATGATCGGGTTTTGGGAAGCCTAAACTCTCCTCTCTCCCCCCCCCCCCGCCCTGGAAGTTCCGCCACTGGTCTGGTACTACCACAAGTTCTCCCTGACGTACCTGTCTCCTGATTTGTTTTATCCGGCCTGTTAATCACGCATTGCCTTGTACTTATACAGTTTATTATGGTGTCGCACTATCACCTCTACCAGCCAGTGTAGGGTCACGTTTACAATCGAAAAAAACTGATCTAAAGATCAACAATCAATCTAACTGTCGAATCATTAATGGATATAGCGAAGATCAATATATTTTAATCTCTCGCAACGTCGTCTTCATCAATGAGATAAATAATGTCTAGGTACTCGAACCTGAAAAACTTCCTTCTTGGTTATCTTTGCCCTGAAGATTACCATTAATTATAATTATAAACATAGATGGACACGTTTAATTAAAGACACATTTCATCTTTAGTTTTATAACAGTGGATACACTTGTGTTACTTGCCTTGATTTTTACATTAAGACTTAATAAACAAAACACACTAAACCTAGTTCCTTCATTAAGTTTTGAGAAAATAAAGTCCGATTTTAAAGTTCAAACTACCTTCGTGTCACCTCTTCGCAAGATTTTTACTCCACTTTACTAGGGCTAAACAATAGAAAAATAAGGTATGTTTGTTTAGCATTAGTTACCTTACAAATCTTAACAAAATTTACCCGACACCACCAATTTAAGTTGCATCGTGAGTCATTTAAAATTGTTTTGGCATAGAGACTTTAAAAAGTTTATCACAATTAGAATGCTTAATCAATCGCATTGGTGTTTATGTTAGACTTTTAGTAAAACCTCACTATGGGTCTGACAAGGTGGTGTTCTATTTATTTTATTACGCGTTAACCATTTACAATCATCGGAGAAAGTCAAATGCCCCCACACAGTGGCGTAGCCAGAGTCTTCATATATATATATATATATATATATATATATATATATATATATATATATATATATATATATATATATATATATATATAAATATATATATATATATATTTATATTTATATATATTGTATAAATATATATATATATATATATATATATATATATATATATATATATATATATATATATATATATATATATATATATATATATATATATATATATATATATATGAACTTCATTCACCACTGTCCAGCCACTTTCGGTGAATTATCCTACCCAGCGTATAGTATACCTAGGTGTGACAATAATGTCGCTCTACATAATTGTTGTGGTGAGGTGAGGGGGGGGGGGAATAACCAACTCAGAGTGAACGTGGCGTCAGTTTTTAGATGACTGTTCTAAACATACATATACATATATACATATATACTGATTCAGTTAAAGATTTAAATAAGTAACAGTGGTATTATACAGTAAAAATTTTTTTTACAGAGGGGTTCATAGGGGGGGGGGGGGGTTATACCCCCCCCCCCCCTCTAACCCCCCACCCCCCTGCCTCCGCCACTGCCACCTCACCGTACAATGATTTTCATTACCAGTTCCCAAACCACGTAAGCTTACTAGTAACTTAAACCACCCACATCCACACATGTAATTTGTTCTTCATGCTCATCTTTTAAGTCACCAAACAAGCTACGCCCCCCCCCTCCCAACTCCCGCCTCTCACAAAAAATGAATTAAGGCAGAGGTAAGGGATTTATTCTATTAGACATGGGCAAACAACGAGGAGCTGGGACAGAGAAGACACCGGAAGTTGGACGGTGGGATGGTTTATGGGATTGTTTGAATGGGTGGTTTATGGGCTTGTTTGAATGGGTGGTTTATGGGCTTGTTTGAATGGGTGGTTTATGGGATTGTTTGAATGGGTGGTTTATGGGATTGTTTGAATGGGTGGTTTATGGGCTTGTTTGAATGGGTGGTTTATGGGCTTGTTTGAATGGGTGGTTTATGGGATTGTTTGAATGGGTGGTTTATGGGCTTGTTTGAATGGGTGGTTTATGGGATTGTTTGAATGGGTGGTTTATGGGATTGTTTGAATGGGTGGTTTATGGGATTGTTTGAATGGGTGGTTTATGGGATTGTTTGAATGGGTGGTTTATGGGCTTGTTTGAATGGGTGGTTTATGGGCTTGTTTGAATGGGTGGTTTATGGGATTGTTTGAATGGGTGGTTTATGGGCTTGTTTGAATGGGTGGTTTATGGGATTGTTTGAATGGGTGGTTTATGGGCTTGTTTGAATGGGTGGTTTATGGGATTGTTAGAATAGGTGGTTTATGGGATTGTTTGAATGGGTGGTTTATGGGATTGCTTGAATGGGTGGTTTATGGGCTTGTTTGAATGGGTGGTTTATGGGCTTGTTTGAATGGGTGGTTTATGGGATTGTTTGAATGGGTGGTTTATGGGCTTGTTTGAATGGGTGGTTTATGGGATTGTTTGAATGGGTGGTTTATGGGATTGTTTGAATGGGTGGTTTATGGGATTGTTTGAATGGGTGGTTTATGGGCTTGTTTGAATGGGTGGTTTATGGGCTTGTTTGAATGGGTGGTTTATGGGATTGTTTGAATGGGTGGTTTATGGGCTTGTTTGAATGGGTGGTTTATGGGATTGTTTGAATGGGTGGTTTATGGGCTTGTTTGAATGGGTGGTTTATGGGATTGTTAGAATAGGTGGTTTATGGGATTGTTTGAATGGGTGGTTTATGGGATTGCTTGAATGGGTGGTTTATGGGCTTGTTTGAATGGGTGGTTTATGGGATTGTTAGAATAGGTGGTTTATGGGCTTGTTTGAATGGGTGGTTTATGGGATTGTTAGAATAGGTGGTTTATGGGATTGTTTGAATGGGTGGTTTATGGGATTAAATAATGAGACGGCGTGGTTGAGCGTTGGATAGTAGATCGTACACATTGAAGACATCGGTTCCGTTCTAAGGCTAGAGTTCACCAAACTCAGATGGATATTTGTGAAAATATGGGCAATGAAAATGTCGACAGAAGAAAAATGTGAACTTTATATCATCTGCCCTATACACGCCATGTCTGAAAGTGTAGCTTTGACTTTTTTTTTGGAAATGAAATCGTGGTTTATGAACATGCTAATTTAAATAGTTCTGGTGATTCATAAAACAGAATTTTGAACTAAAAATTACTTTTGCTGATAAAGAACATTTTTAAGGCGTTTTGTACTTGTTATCTTACTGGACTTGACTTGCCCGCTTTATTTTGTCCGGGTTTAAAAGTCATAAAGTGGAACATTTTAACGTACATATCTTAGGAGACTGTCGGACGATAAGGTTAAGCTCGTTAAATACACGCTGGTGAGAAAGAAGAGTATGATAGATAGTAATGACAGCGTGACTAGAATGTTTTATGATATTTGGTATGGAAAAATATGCTTCATTTAATCGTTGTAGATGTGGGAGAAACTGTTGGTGATCCTATATATTATGTATGCTATACTATCATTGAAGAAATAGCTGTGGTTATTAACAGTTTTTCTATCATACTTTTTTCTCCAGGGGGGGGGGGGGGGGGGCTAGATATTTTCAGGGGAGGGGAGGAAAACTAAATCTTCCGGGGAGGGGGGAGACAATGATAAAAAATGGAAATTGTCTATAGAAATTACATTTAGTTCGGGGGGAGGGGGTAAGTTAAGAAATGCCTGGAAGAAACTCTGGTTATTGATTCTCTTCACTGATGTATGGGGGTATGGGCGGCTGATAAAAAGAAAAGTTGTCAAAAATGCTGCGAACTGATGATAGGCAAGATATACGCTGCTATACAAAAGTGGAATACAAAATCGTTGTTAATTCGTGGATTTGGTTGTATTATTTTTTTTTAGAAGTTACAGAAATGAAGAAAACTTTACAATTAAAAAAATAAGAAAATAAATAAATCCTGTATATATATATATATATATATATATATATATATATATATATATATATATATATATATATATATATATATATATATGTGTGTGTATTGTCCATGGTATCATTTGTCCTGATATATTTTGTCCTGGTATCTTTTGTCCGTGAGATCATTTGTCCTTGAGATCATTTGTCCTGAGATCATTTGTCCTGAGATCTTTTGTCCGTGAGATATTTTGTCTGAGATATTTTGTCTGAGATCATTTGTCCTGAGATCATTTGTCCTGTCACAGTATATATACATATATATATATATATATATATATATATATATATATATATATATATATATATATATATATATATATATATATATATATATATATATATATATATATTTATATTGGGACGATGCGATAGTCACTACATTGTAAGCATTACGGTGAGAACCAAAATATTTTTTTTTTAAAATAACACAAGAGTTTTTAAAAATGTATGAAGTAAATGCATTTTTATAAAGGTTGTAAATTTTTGTTGAGTTTCTGCTAACACTCCCCTGGATATATTCCGCTCCTCCTCGAACACTCACGAGCCTCCCCAATACTACACCCCCTAGTACCCGTCCACCACCTCCAACCCCTTATCCACGTCTCCCTTGAAAGTCTCACCTACCAGTTAGACAACATTCTGGAATTTCAGCGACATCCTTGTTCCGGGGTCATATTATTAACTATAATATGCTGCTATCAGTTTTTTAATCATTTGTTTATAAAGATTAGAACAGAAAAAAGAAATTACGTAATATTTTGATTCAAACCGTCATTTATAAAAATCGTCTTGTATTGCAAAGTAATGTATATGCAGTGTACACCTTCAAAACAATAATACGAGTGTTTAACCTTTTACACATTATTTAATGACGGATACAAATAAAAGATTTTTTAAATTTCGGAGAGCAAGGAACAAGGAGCGATTCTTCAAAGCTATTCGATTAATTTAAAACTAGAAGTAAGTATCTTTATATATAATTCTCTTCTGGGAGACGCTAGAAAACAAGCTGTAAATGCGCTCCCTACCACCCCCAACCCCACATGGTCTGGTGAGCTGTGGTTCACTCTAAATGTTTACAAGCAGAGCCGGGTTTAGTAACGGCTATTAGGGGCGGATAATTTAGTTTGAAACGATTTTAAACGTAGGGGGGGGGGGGTAACTAAGTGGAGTTTACTTTAACGGAGGGGGGGGGGGGGGAGGAGGGGTGTTATCGTCCTTAACGAGCTACTTATAGTGTTTTAAAGAAATATTTTCAGTGGCAGCGTTGGTAGTGTCGAATTTACAAATTATGAATAACTGAAAAGTAGAAAAAACAACAACTAAATAGCGGCGTATGATACGCCGCGGGTCGGCTCGTTACAATTAATTTGTGTTACGAAATGACTGTACCTGATACTGGATCTAGGCCACATCTATGAGGAAGTAGAGATAACAAAATTGTATATAAGTACGCTCTTACTATGGTCATCGTTTTGAAGATTAGATTTGTTTGCGTTCTTTTTAGGACATAATATTTAGGTGCACGTCGTCTTATGTTACCTACATTATGCATTTGCTGATTATTGATACATTTTTAAACTAAAGTTTTGAGTTAAAATAAACTTTAACTTGATTGTGGACGTAGATCATAACAATTTGACATTATTAAACGTTCAATAGTGTAATATTTTATTTTGTAAAATGAAAACTTAAAATTTAATTTTTCATTTCGGTGACATACAAATCTATGACTAATCAGTGTTTAAATTATTTTAAACCTATCTTTCATACAAAATAAAACCGACATTAGAAAAAACGCTAGTCACTTGTGTACATATTTCAAACCAACTTCACAATGACGCCCTTGGAGGTTTTATTTCTTGCACTGGCAGTCTGCCATACTCTAGATCTTATTAGCAGTCAAGCAGGTATGACGTTTAATGTAAGATAACAACATTTAGTAGACTATCTAATTAGCATTTTCTGTCCAGGACATACGATTAGACACAGATATTATCTTATAATATCTGGCTAAGTTTGTAACTCGAGTTAGTAAACAGGAGTAACTTAAGTTATACCAAACACAGAACACGCCAATGAAGTGAAGGGAAAGGAAAACAAAAACATAAACGATTTAAGGGGAAGGCTCCGGTAAAAAAAAACTTTTTTAATACTCGTTAGAAAACAGTTTTTTTCTTTACAGCTTTATTAAGATACACTTTTATTAAGATAAAAACTTAACTTTGGAGAATTTTGGGGCATTAAAACTAGTGTTTTGAACGGACACAAAATTTGAAAATTCATAAAAAATTAGTTTGAAGATATGCACTTAAAATTTTTAGCTGAGTGCCCCAAAATATGGAAGAAAATTATGAATTGATTGTTTATTGGGCTTAAAATGTCATATTTTATGAATGGTGGAAAACCTACGAAGGGGTTAATTTTTCAAGATGGCCGCCGTTGTCATAGTTACCAAGATTTTTCCAACATTTTTTTTTAGCAGAAATGCATATGCGGATGTATCTTATCAAAACTGTTTTCTAACGAGTATTAAAAAAGTTTTTTTTACCGGAGCATTCCCCCTTAATTTAAAAAAAAAATTGTGTTAAGTTCTACGGTTAGTGCCATGATTAAAACATCACAACCCCATCATGCTCATGCGAGTGTTTTCACAGAATACCCACCCAAATCAATTGAATTAAAAAAAATTCTTTGATTTCCATAGTTGAGGTTGACTATACAACTCTTGAAGTTGAAGGTCAAATCCTCCCCGACCTTGTGAACGTGACCTTGACGACAGACACCAACACGAGCCACCTGCAGCTGAGCCGTGTCGAGCACATCCACCTGGACATCCCACTGTACTCACTCAGTGTCGACTCGAATGGAACTTTTTCTCAGAGACGGGAGAGCTCACGTCACAGGAAGGTGAGGTTAACACAGCCTATTTATTCTGTATACCAAAAGTCAAGTCCGTATAGATCCAGAGTTACGGTTCTTCTGTTTCTTTTGTTGTTTTTTTCTTTGATTCCTTTTGCCATTTAACTATTTCTTATTGTTATAGTTCTAATATATTCTTTTTCTGAGAAAAACTATTCTTTTTCTCTTTTCTTTTATAAACATGTTTGATTTCTATTTCTATTATATTTTATCTATGCATTTAAGAATGATTTAAATGTGTTATCTAAAAAGTTATAATATTAATATAGTAATATATATTATAATTAACTATAATACTTATAGACATTGTTTTTATTTTTGTTGCTTACATTTAGACTACATTTAATTTATAGATAAAGTTTATTTTGAAACTGTATTTTTATCAAAAGATACATTTCAAATATATTTTTTTATCGATTTAATTAAAGTGTCCTTAATATCTCTCAAGATTTATTTATATTCGGGGAGCACGTTAATTTATTATATGCTAAAATACGAATCATTTGACACAATGAAATTATTTTCTCTGCTGATCAGAACATCGGCTACTACCAGGACATACACAGTGAGGCCGTGTTTCAGCTGACAAGGACCAACAACATCAGGGAGAAAAAGGCCAAGCTGATCATAGTAAAACTTGCTTTCAGTTCTCTGACTTATCACATTTAGAAAATAGTTTAGTTAGTTCTTTATCGTGCTGTAGTGTTTGGTCAAACTACGGCGTGTATAGCGGTTTTTTTTTAAAAGGCTAACTACTTAATTAAAGTTCAGAAGTATTTGGAGTAATCTCAGGTAGTAATTATAGTTTCGTTATGTAGATTCGAAACTTTTATTTATTCCTCACAAGGGAAGGGGAGGTTGTACTTTAACAGGAAGACTGGCGTAAATTTGACTGTACGCCCAACTAAATAATCTTAAATATAGTAGTACCCCCCTTACCCGCTATATAGGACGCCTGATTAACGGATACCAAGTGCTTAAATAGCCGCTCTGGAACTATGGGCGTCAATCCGTGTATTGACAAAAATTGCACCCTCACATAAGAAATTTTAAATTTATTCGCAGAAAACTTCTCGAGAGTGTTTTTATCAACTCCGCAAAGTTTCATGGCACTCGGATGAACGGTGTTGAACAGCATTTTATTTTTTATTAACCGTATATAGAGAAAAATCGCAACGTCCAGTGGCACCGCCCTTGCGAAATAAAAAAAATGTTGTTTTTTTTTTTTTTTTGCATAAACCTGCCCTTTAGTGTACTAGTCTTTCGAAGAGCCTGGCACGTCGGACTCCCAAGTCCCCTACATAATAACGTGGGGGAGGAGAGGTGCAAGACTGCCGAGAACCAAGAAGGGTTTGCTCTCGACCATAACCAGATATCTTGACTTTAAGCTGCGGTCTTCGCGTGGCTTCGGAAGAGTGCCACTAGTCGGACCAAGCTCATGACCCCCCCTAATAGGTGCGGAATGGCTAGTGGTAGCCAACAGAAGCTAGAGGTTTTTGATCTGGCCGAGTAGAACTGCTGTATGCGCTAGGTTCAAAGAATGGCCGAACGCCCCCCACGATCAAGCTGGGTACCAGGCGGTAGGACGACGTCCCGCGTCTGGTGGGTGGGGAAGGAAAGCCCGGTGAGAGCCGACGGGAGTAGCGACCGATGTGTGGGAAACTCTAGTGGTCGGAGTTTGCTACACTGAGGCCTGCCTGGCTAATGGAAGTCAACCTTCTGAGCCGGTTTCCGTATAAGGAAGGAAGGGTACCAATCAACTCCCCAAAGTGTCAAACCGCAATCAATTTTTATTTGTATATACCGTATATAGAGAAGAATAGAATCGCGCCCTGCCGGGGCCCCTAGCCTGCGAATTTGAATTTTTTTTTCTCGCAAAAACTTCCCCAGGAATATTCTCAGCAACTTCCCAAAGTTTTATGGCGATCGGATGAAAGGTGTAGTAATGCATAACAGACACACACACAAACACACACATACATGGCTTTTTATATATAAATATATCATTTACTACAACAATTTGGTGATAAATTGCAAATATCGTCGACTCTTGCTACTTTTGAAATAATTGATAAGTATGATAATACACAAATTAAAATCTAATAGCACGCTTTGATATTTTTTTTCAGAAAGGCGAATACAAACACAATGACGAGAGATACTTCATCCAACCGGAAGTAACCCCTGTCCAACAAGCAACGACCAGTAGGTTGCCTAGCGACGAAGTTGTGTACACAAGAACGCTGAAGAGAAACCGACCAGCCGGGAACATGGATTACGTCATACCACGTGAGTGCCAGATAACAAAAAATACTCCAATGGGTTATCTAAATATTAAAACACTTCACATAGTCTCACTGTCAGTGTACTGATAGTGAGACTCTCACTATTATATACTTTGATAAACTAGTTGTAATTTTATTGCTTGTTAAAATTAAGACACTACTAGTACGAAGTGGTATCAAGATTTTATCTTTCTCTGCAGTTTTTGATGATAGTAAACTTCCTTTTTATACCTAACGGTCAATTGCGTATGTGAATTAGAGTTAATATGTTTATTAAAGTCGACATAAGAAGGGATGCTATGGTCAGCACTATGTCCAGCCGTCTTTACTTTTCTAAATATAAGTCAGGTACCGATAAGAGCTTGGTGGACTCACGGGCGTCATACAGTCGTAAGGTCGAAACGAGAATCGAATTTGAGCAGCTAAATGCTGTAGGCCTACTATTCAACCACACCCTTCCACTCTTGCTGGTAGAAAGTGAAAGTTGATTTAAAACTAGGACCAGATTAAGTCATATGGTTTTTGCAAAGAGTGAGTCCAGTGTTAGGGTTAGGTTAATAATACTGCTGAAAATAGCGTCTTAATTATCTGCACAATTTTGAATAAATATCTGAGTTTGTTGTATAATTGAAGAAAAATTTAGAAGACAGTTGTACAAATGTGTTTCCTCCGTCTTTAATCCTTAGAAAAATAAACTGGAGTGATCCCCCTAAACTTTCACGAATATTCTTATATAACACTAAGGTGGATGGCAACTCGGGACATAAACATGATTTTTAATCCATTTTTAGTTACTTGAACTTTTTAAAATAGAATAAAACGAGCCGACCCGCGGCGTATCATACGCCGCTATTTAGTTGTTTTATTTTCTACTTTTCAGTAATTCATAATTTGTGAATTCGACAGTACCAATGCTGCCACTGAAAATATTTGCTTTAAAATACTAACCCCCCCCCCCTTTCCCCTAACCCCGACCCTACCCCCCCCCCCCCCCTCCCACCGTGAAAGCAGCCTCCTCCTAGTTACCTCCTCTAAGTTTAATAATAATCATTAAAAAAGTTTTTAAAAACCCACGTTTTCTGATTGAACTAAAAAGTAGAAAATAAATGCTATACATCACAATAATGCAAGCGATCACTCTTGTTTTCTAATGGCTCGCAGAGGAGAATTATATATATAGATTATATAGCGGTCTAAAATGCTCAATAAAATGTTTCCATGAATCAATTTAGTAATAATAACAATTGAATATTCTAATGTCATCCAAAACAAAGCTTCCCTGAAAATTTCAGCGCGCTAGCTAACTGGGAAGGGCCAGAAATTTCGATCGCAAGATTTGATTGGAAAGACAAACAAACAGAGACGAAAGCAAGTTAAAGAAAACGTGTGAAAAATCGTTTCAAACTAAATTATCTGCCCCTAATAGCCGTCACTAAACCCGGTTCTGTTTGTAAACATTAGCGTGACCACAGCTCACCAGACCATGTGGGGGGGGGGGAGTGGTAGTGATAGAGAGGAAGAGAGGGGACTGCAAGGCGAGCTTGCAGCTTGTTTTCTAAAGTCTCCCAGAAGAGAATTATATATATACGAGCCGACCCGCAGCGTATCATACGCCGCTATTTATGTGAATTCTACAGTACCAATGCTGCTACTGAAAATATTTACTTTAAAACACTAACCCCCCCCCCCCCCCCCCCCCCCCCCCCGTGAAAGCAGGCTCCTCTTAGTTACCTCCCCTAAGTTTAAAATAGTTTCAAACTAAATTATCTGCCCCTAATAGCCGTCACTAAACCCAGCTCTACGATTGTAAAATGTAAACATTTAGAGTGAACTACAGCTCACCAGACCATGCGTGGGTGGGGGAGGTTGATTTATGCCTAGTGAGGAAGAGAGGGGATTGCAAGGCGCGTTTGCAGCTTGTTTTCTAACGGCTCCCAGAAGAGAATTATATATATAGATAGATATCGTAGAAAAAAAGAATTGCACACAAAGTGATTGACAAACAGTATGTGTATAATAGTGCGGAATATTATTAGTACATATGCGTTTTTTGAGAAATTGGAAATAGCGTTAATTACTACTTCCGATCAAAGGGAAGTTATCATAATTTGACAGACGTCGGAGAATTAGATCTTTTACTTACATGTGAAAATTCATTTATCCATTTGAAACTGAATTCAAGTTATAGTTTTTGAAAAACTAAAAGTAGAATAAGTTTTACTTCCGGTTATCGGAAATCGCTGAAACGTTGATACAGAACTACACATTTGACATAATATTTATATATGACATTGCATCAACCTAGCTGAATCGGTACGCAAGTTATTGTGTTCACAGACACCCAGACACACACACACACACACAGACATACGGACAAAACTATGATTTTTCCGACTCAGTTCCTTTATACTTTGTATACGAGAAAGTAAAAATTATTTTTGATACATTTCCCAAAATTTAAAATTTTTTAAGAAGAACACACTATTAGTAGGGTTCAAAAATAAAATATGCTAATAAAATCATACTAGTTAGTCTGCCATATAGCTAGAACTTAATCTCGGCAAAGAATCTTCCAGGCAACTCAGTCTTACGGTAGTTGCTCTGACCGCTAGTTAGAGCTTGACATTCAACGAACATAGAGAGACGATTTACACTTTCAGCCAATATGGTACGCGATCATCGTCTTTTCCCGTTCGAACCCAAGACACACGGGGCAGATAAAGAAGAGCTCGTCTGATTAAATGACCTCGGCTTATGAAGGAATATTGTGATCAGTTGCACCCCCCTCCCTCCACCACAACCCGGAGAAAATTTCCCGAAAACAAAAGCAACTGGTAAAGCTAATCTATGAGCTCGTATAAATAGTACAGTGAGGTCAGCGATATGTTCAATGGTATGCCTTACAACCTCTACCTTCTTCGAATTAACTCCAAAACGTATGACAGCAGGGCATTGAGTTTTGTATTATTTAGATATATTACCAGTTGTTGTTTTTTTGTCTTTTTACAGCACCGGAAATTCCTTTAAAAAGACAACACAACAGATTGAACTTGACCCTTAAATAATAATCATTAAAAAAGTTTTAAAAAACCCACGTTTTCTGATTGAACTAAAAAGTAGAAAATAAATGCTATAGGCCCTACATCACAATAATGCAAGCGATCACTCTACTATAAGCGATCAAAAACGTGGGGCGCCGAAGTAAAAGTTATATTACTATTGATTAGATAATACTATTGACTTTTATTAGGGAGCTTGTAGAGAGTCAACAGTATTAGAAACTGTAAGAAAATCACGGCGCCCCACGTTTTTGCTCGCTTATAGTAGAGTGATCGCTTGCATTATTGTGATGTAGGGCCTATAGCATTTATTTTCTACTTTTTAGTTCAATCAGAAAACGTGGGTTTTTTAAAACTTTTTTAATGATTATTATTTTCTACTTTTTAGTCTTTGTCTGTTTGTTTGCATTAAAATCTTGCTATCGATTTTATCTTTTCACTTTTTTTGGGTAAAAGAAGACAACTCGTAAAAAGACAACTCGTAAAAAGACAACTCGTAAAAAGACAACTCGTAAAAAAAACGTTGTTTGAATACGTTACTGACTAGAACACATAGATTTGAACCCGTGTCGAGTGGGATAGCAATCGTGTGCCCAACCACTCGACCATATCGTCTCCCCCAAACTGGCCTACCTCCTGTAAGTTTAAACTCGGTTCAAGCTAAATTCTCTGCCCCTAAGCCTGTGGCGACATGTGATCGTTCGCTTCACTGCGCGCGAGGTACGCGTCGCTGGTTTTTTTTCTAATGGCTAGCAGAGGAGAATTATATATATAGATTATATAGCGGTCTAAAATGCTCAATAAAATGTTTCCATTGATCAATTTAGTAATAATAACAATTGAATATTCAATGGTCATCCAAAAGAAAGCTTCCCTGAAAATTTCAGCGCGCTAGCTAACTGGGAAGTGCCAGAAATTTCGATCGCAAGATTGGATTGGAAAGACAAACAAATAAATAAATAAATAAACTCACAGAGAAAGCAAGTTAAAGAAAACGTGGGAAAATCAAACTTTGAACGCTTCGTCGGATCAGTCCCCACCATCCAAGCGTGACCGACGCGCGGCCGACTCGACCTATTACATTGACGTCATCGCAGTCATCGACTACGCTGTCTACAATCATTTTTACCAGAGGTCTAACAACAGGACAAAAGCTATGGAGGACATACATGAGTACTACGCCTTTATCTTCAACGGAGTGAGTAGGCACATTTAATAATTGGGCTAGTTCGAAAAATGGAAATTTATAAATCTGCATATATTATTAAGGGCTTGTAAGTAGGTCACCAACTTCTTATCGTACTAGCCAGCTAGTATTTTTCAAACCAATTGTGAATATGTTTATTAAATCGGTAAAAAAAGAAATAAAAGTTACTTACGCTATTGTTAAGTTATTTAAAATCGTAAAAAACTGATAATGATAGTTTGATAATTCACCTGAACCTGGCTAACGAGATTTCAAGTTTTAAGTAAGAGAAGAAAAGAGACTTACAAGCCCTATTTAGGCGACGCCATGAAAAAATTAATTTCGTACTTTATATTTAATTTCTCTTTACACAAATTGTTGAGACTTTAGACAACGGCTCGAGCGATTACTTAGTACGGTTTTAAAATTGGTATTAAAGCTGAGAAAAGTGATTTTTTTTCTCAATTAATTGGTTTATTTTTATAAACATATTTGTATAACGCTTTTTTCATTAACCTTACCCAAAACAGGGGAGACGGTAAACTTCAAACAATTTACTAACGACTTTTGAATTATAAAAACATTTTTTATCTTTTTTTTTCCGTTGGGGCAAATGTCAGTTCGGAAAGAGAGTATTTGGCAAGTGTATTTTGTAGTGGGAGAGAGTCAGACGCTGTCATTACCTGACAACATAATCTGACAAAGAAAAGTGTTAGCTAAATATATAGGTCATAGCAAAGTGACGCAACATAACTTTTTGCTAAAGCATTCATGAGACTAAATAAAAAGTTATTTTACATAACATTTTACAAATTAATTAAGGTACATTAAAATATTTTGACAGTTCTAAGCTCTATAGTGATTTGTTTTTCAAAGCTTCAAGTCTAGAGCTTTAACATAGTTCAATTTTTGAACATCAACAGATGGATCTGTTATATCAAAGTATATCTACAACGTCATTCAAGATTCGCGTTCGACTTAACAGGATATATGTGGCAGATGTAAGTACACAAATACTTGGGTCGCATGATAACAACTTTATAGGATAGTTAGGGGTGTCTAAAGTATTCGTTTAGAATACACCTAATGTATATATGTATATATATATATATATATATATATATATATATATATATATATATATATATATATATATATATATAGTAATAATTATAATTATGTGCATTCTTATGTATAGTTATATTTTTATCTGCATGCTCTGTGTATGTCTGTGTTAATTTTTCTAATGAATCAGACCCCAACCTCCTCAAATTTTACCGTGGGCTACAGTCGACTGGACACAGTGAACTGCGACCATGCCCTCGATGCATTCACGTTGTTCGCTAGACGCAGTGACCTGCTGATTGCCTACGATCATGCCATGCTCTTTACAGGGTGTGTGAATATAATTATTTAGTTAGTTTTTTTTATCAAAACAGAGTTGCTTGCGATGGTTACGTATTTACGTTGTCTTTGCCACATCATATATATATATATATATATATATATATATATATATATATATATATATATATATATATATATATATATATATATATATATATATACATATATTCTAATATAATAGGTAATTATTCAATGGTAATAGGTAAATAAAATAATTTTTGGCGTATTTCTATTTAAACTTTTTTTTATATATTTTGTCTTTATAATGATGTTTAAGTGTAAAATACAGCCTTAACGCACACATACTTAGGAGCACATATAATATGTACTTCCTATTATTTTTATATATGTATCTTGGAAAATTATTTCATTACATATTTTTCAAAAACCAACTTATACTTTTTATGTTTGACAGCTATGACCTAACAGGTATCACACATGGTGTGGTAGACCACGGAGTAGCTGGTATGTATATACTAACAGTTATTTCTGTACATACCAGTTTCCTTCTATGTATTAAAATATTGCTTGGAGCGTCACGTATTTGAAAAATCGTTTAGTGAACGTATATATATATATATATATATATATATATATATATATATATATATATATATATATATATATATATATATATATATATATATATATATATATATATATATATATAAAGCAGTATATACTCGTCATTAACCGTGTTTATGAAATAATAACACATAACCCTAAACCTAAATCTAACCCATAAATCTGAACTTAACCCTAACCACAACCAGCCACATCCAAAACCAATGCACAATCACAAACGTAACGCTTATAGAAACGCAAACACAAAGCAAACAATAACACAAATAAAACAATAAACGTAAATAAAGAGTATGTAGGAACGGTTATTGATCAAAATCAATAACTAGTAATCAGTAAGTTCAGTGTATAAAATAAATAAAAAGTAGTAGGCTATTTAAAATACCTTTTTTTACCTACCACATTGCACTTTATCAAACCATGCTTATTAGAAGAAGAAAAAATTCCAACATCAAAACAAACTTTAAAAAGTAATATTTTTTCTGTTTTATTTTGTGTTTTTTATAAGTCATATTGTGAGGTTATTGCTACAAAGGGACGTAATTTGTATACTTTTTTTCAAACAAGATTAGTACTTTTGTAAAAGGTAATATCTTAAGTTAAAATTGTTCTTTGCACATTACGTATGTGTGTACGTGTATGCGTGTGCAATTTTTATGAGAGCACCTATAATAATAGTTTCGCTGTCTGTGTATCTATCTAACTGTGTATGTATCTGACAAGAACGCTCTAGAGAAAACACAAGCAATTTAAAAACATGCACAGTCAGACGGAAACGAAATATGACGTCGTATTGAGCATAGAGTAGAAAATAATATCAAGCCGGAGAATGCACATAGTAATATGACATCATTGATTCTTGAGTAAACATTGAATAAAAAGGAAATTTTGTCTAATCTAAGTGGTTTGCGTGAAGAGTTTCTTTCATACAATTCTTCGGGTAGGGGCGAAGCCCCACCCCCGCGTAAGAACGTCTGAGCCCATCCCCCCCTCCCCAACTCAAATGAAATTTCTTCATCGATACTCTATAATAAAATTACCGCCTAATTAATGTGTCTAATCTAAAAAGTGGTTTTCTTGCAATTTCTTTAATGCAATTCTTCGGGTAGTGGCTAAGCGCGACACCAGTGTTTCTTTCAGACTTTTTCCTCCCCGGAGGGGGGAACTTTTTCTAATCTAAAAAGTGTTTAGCGTGCAGTTTTTTTCAAGCATTTCTTCCGGTAGGGGCGAAGCCCCCCCCAGATTCTTCCTTTAGTTTGTATGATCTACAAATGCGACCAGTGTTTCTTTCAGACTTTTTCCTCCCCGCACAGGAGTGGGGGTAGTTGAAATTTTCGGGGGCGGGGGTAGAATTTTCTGGGATGGGGCGGACACTGGAAAAAGTATATAATTATATTTCGTTGAATGGGACGGTAGACATGTTTTGGAGTGTGTGTGGGGGGGGGGGGGGAGGAGGGGGGGGGGGGGGGAGGAGGGCGAAGCCCCCTCCTCCCAAGTAGAGTTGCCTGAAAGAAACTCTAAATGCGACTTTTGTCATGAATGAGATTAGGTGCATGGTTTAGGGAATTGCCTATGACTATATTTTGTATAAAAGTAAAGTACCGAGAAAAAAGACAGCACTATCAACCTAGCGCCCGTTGTATCCTTCCTCGACGGGCCATTTTTCTCGTCTAATGTATGTTTCACACTAGCTATTACAATATTGTTCCTACCAGGGTGTGCTCATATCGGGACACTGTGTCGGACCGATGGAATGAGTACTTCAGTGATTGAGGACATGTCCGATTACCAGTGCATCGGAGCGGCGTCACACGAACTGGGCCACAGGTAGAGTGGACACACCTGACAATGTCCTTGTAGTACAGCATGGATAGAGCAGAAAATGCTGTTAGATTATCAATTTATATTCTCTTGCTTCGTTGGGTTTTTTTAAACGAATAACTGAGTCCACACACTTCTCGTCAAGAATATTTTAATGTTCAATGTCACTATTGCTTTGAGTGTAACAAAATCGGGAACTTGTCGCCTAAAAAAATTATTATAATTTTTTTTCTCATTTCTAACACTCCCTTTACCCTTCACCACCAAAACGTGACCTATGTTTTCACCGTTACAACCAACATACCCCATGAATATTAAATTTATACTAATGACACATCTTAAATCTCTTGATAATTAAACACGTCTACCATTGCAGACCAGTACACATAGTAGTGTAATGTAATTTAATACAGACTTTCTTATTACAAGTTTGTCAGCTCAACATGACGGGATTGGCAACAACTGCAGTTTCGCTGATCGTTACATCATGGCGGCATCAAATTCTAAGGAGACCTTAAACACCTTATATCACCCCTGGCAGTTCTCTCCCTGCAGTGTGCGGTACTTCACCAACTACATAACATCACAGCTTAACACTGCGTAAGTTCATGTTTTGTTTAGATCTAGAGTTAGTTCATGTTTTTATTAGCTCAGGCTTTTAGCTCATGCTTAGCTCAGTACACTGTAAGTCCGTAATTTGTTTAGCTCATATGTTACCTAATGTTTTGCTTATCTCTAACGTTGGCTCATTTTTATTATTAGTTTAGGTTTTTTTCTATCATTAATAATAGTTTTGCTGTCTGTGTATCTGTCTATCAGTCTATTTATCTATCTATCTGTTGGGAACGCTTTTACTATAGAGAAAACACAACCATGCATGGTAATACGAAAAACGAAACGTGACGTCACATGGAACATATAGTAGGAAATAGTATTAAGCCGGAAAAGTAAACACAATAATATGACATCATTGATTCTCGAGTAAACATTGAATTAAACGCCAATTGTGTCTAATCTTAAAAGTGGTTACTTAAACGTTTCTTTCATGTATATTTTCGGGTAGGGACTAACACCCCCCCCCCCGTCCTCCTATGGAAGAAAGTCTCTCAAGTAATGACGTCATCGATACTCTATAATAAAAACACTGACATTACCGCCTAATTCATGTATCTAAAAATGTTTTGTGTGCAGGATTTCCTTCATATATCTCTTCGGGTAGAAGCTAAGCCTCTTCCCCCCCCCCCCCTCCCCAATAGAGCGTCTAATTACACCCCCACTCTCCCCAAACAAACGAAATATAATTTATATAGAAAACATGTATATATTTAACAGTGTCGGCCTCCCCTCCCCGATAAATTTTATTCGTCCCTGCAAAATTCAAGTACCACACCCCCAGAAAAAGTCTGAAAGAAACACTGTCTGTGTGAGTAATATTTATCGGTCAAAAGTAGGAAATGGGTCTATATTATAGAAGCAGGTTCTACCTTTAATCTGCATGATCTAAAAATGCGACCAGTGTTTCTTTCAGACTTTTTCTTCCCCGGAGAAGGGGGAGGGGTACTTTAAATTTTCACAGGGGAGGGGGGTGGTTTAAATTTTCTGGGGAGGTGTCGGATACTGGTAAAAGTATATTTTCTATATAAATTCTTTTTCGTTGAATGGGACGGTAGACGTGCATCAGGGTGGGGTCGGAGCCCCCTCATTCCCACACGTCCCCTCCCCACATAGAGTCGCTTGAAAGAAACTGTAATAGCGACTTCTGTTCTGTTTGAGCTTAGGTGCAAGGTTTAGGAGTATGGCAACGACTATATTTAGTATCAATGTGCAATGCCTACGTGTAGATCAAGCTTAAATTCGATTAATTTTTTTATTTTTGGAAGTAGGGTATAAATAAGACGTTCTACGGGGGTGGGGGGGGGGAATCTTTGCCCTACCCAAAGAAATGCATGAAATTATCTCAAAATACGGATTTTGTTAAGCTTGAGCTGATGTGCAAGGTTTAGGGGTATGGCAATGACTATATTTAGTATCAGTGTGCAGTAACTACATGTAGATCAAGCTTAAATTCGGTTAACATGCCGATTCTGGATAAATATCCGTTTTCAATACTATTTTTCGTTTCCGGTTAAAATTGAAGTTGAGATGGGGATTTTGGTTTCGGTTTCGGTTTTTAGGAAAAAGACAAAACTATAAACCTCAACGGGCCATTTATCTCGTCTCTAAAGGGTTTACATCATGCCACTTTAAGCGCATATTTTCTAACACACTGTTGTTATCTATTGTCTAAATCAGCCTTGGTCTTAAAGTTACAATAACTAAATTTTTGCTCTTTTATTTTGCTCTTTTATTTTAAAAATAAAAAAATGTTTTATCGCTATTTTAGGATCCCAGATTTCTTTACAAACATATTTTTGTGCTGTAGCCAGCTATAAAACTAGAACTAAAACCTGTTACTCGGTGACTAATATCATATATACGGGCATTTTGGCCTTTTGTTAAACTTGTTCTATTGAATTGTATAAACCGCTTCCAACCGCGTTCAACAGTAATTTACAACTGTTAAATCACACTGAGCGCTGGTCGAGTGGTAGCTCACAGATTTGCTATTTCGAGGGGTCTAAAGTTCGATTAGTCGGCCTCATAAACCAATGATGAATAGAATGTCCGCTGTTTTCTTCTTCACAGTCGCGGCCAGACCTGTTTATCAGGGATGCTCCCCATAGAACCGGACATCCCCAACACAGGAGACCAGCTGCTGGGGCAGATGTACACACCAGATCAGCAGTGTCAACTTGTGTTTGGTCCTACGTCGGATCTTTGCCAGGTAAGAAACGTTCACAAACATCCCATCACATTAAATCCAGAAGTAGTATTTTTTGCACCAACTTCTGATAATACCCCTAATATCCAACACCACAGTAATTTGATCTTCCCAAGGCTAATGGTATTATATTATTAACGACTATCAAATACTTACGTCAATGCTTTTTTATAGTATTTTTATTTTTCTTCTTTCGGTGTCAAATTTCCAAAGAAAACCTAATTTTCGGGTTACGGTTCAGGGGGCAGGGGCAAATTGTGCAGAGGGAGGGGCTAATTATGCAGGGGGAGGGGGCTAATTGTGCAGATGAAGGAGTTAGTTGTAGATAGATATATATTCAGGAGGTCATTGGCTAGACACCATGCTAGTCATATACCTAATCCAATATCGCATAAAACATACACACATAAGATTGGTAAAATATTTTTAAAAAATGTAGTGAATGTAAGCATGCATTGTGGACGACCATATCGTCTTTTAAAATTTAACATGTTATCTAGCAGTAGAAACAAACATCGGAAAACGAAATTTACACATTATTGCACATTACATAGCCAATGATTATATTTTGAAGTTTGTGCAAAAACTTAAATACATGTGTTGCTAATGTGAAAAGTCCCGAGTTCGGATCACCGGACACATGGGACTCGATATTTGGGGACGGCAACCAATTTAAGATGTATTAGTTTAAAATAGAACATAGGCTGCTGAAAGTCTTAAGCAGAAAGATTCTTGTGCGTCTTTCTCTAATTATCCCTATTGGTAACTTATCCTTTTCCAATACGAGTGTCAAGATTTTTCTTGGCCTGTTTCCTATTCTGTTGTTCTTGTGAAACCATGTGAGCGTATGTTTTGCTATGCTGGTCGTCAGTTTCCCGATTTTGTATGTACTTTTTTTTTTATCCAGGGCTTTTACAGAACAGAGCCTGAGAAAATCTGCCGTGATATGTACTGCCGAGATCCTGACGACCCAGACATGTGTATTCCCGTACAGACTGCCAGAGGTACCACATGTGGAGACAGAAAGGTGAGTAATACAAAGGCAGTCTAAATACAAATGTACCTTTTCCAACCTAAGAGTCACCAGTTTCTGTGACCTAGGCATTTGAAGGAATAATGAGATCAGCATTATGCCCTGCCCCATTAATTTTACAAAAAGGGAGTCAATATATATAACTTATAACAAAGTGTAATAAACAGGGAGTGATCTCCCCTAAACTTTCCCGAATATTCTCATATAACACTACGGTGGATGGCAACTTGGGAAATAGACATGATTTTTTATCCATTTTTAATTGCTTAAACTTTTAAAAATAGAATACAATCTCGTAGAAAAGGAATTGCGCACTAAGTGAATGGCAAGCAATATGTGTATAATAGAACAGAATATTATTAGTACCTTATAAATTCATGTACGTTTTTTTGAGAAATCGGAAATAGCGTAAATTACTACTTCCGTTCAACGTAAATTACTCAAAATTTGAAAGAAGACAGAACATTTCATCTTTTACTTACATGTGAAATTTCATGTATCTATCTGAAACAGTTCGCAAGTTATAGGTTTTGAAAAAACTAAAAGTAGAATAAGTTCCACTTCCGGTTACCGGAAATCGCCGAAAACTTCATGCAGAACTTCAAATTAGATATAATACTTAAATGAAATTTCATAAACCTAGCTGTAAAGGTAAAGTTAAAGTGTTCACAGACACACACAGATACACACATATATATATATATATATATATATATATATATATATATATATATATATATATATATATATATATATATATATATATATATATACCCACAGACATTCGGACAAAATTGCTAAACTATGTTTTTATGACTCAGGGAGGTGTAAAACGTCGAGATTTTTGAAAATCTCGATTTCGATTTTTTGCACGATTACAATACTTTCGCTATTCTTAGTATACGAGAAAGTAAAAAGAATCCTTAATTGACTAGGTAATTAATACTGATAGAAGTTAACAAACAAATTAACTAGAAGACTAATACTGATAAGGTAAAGAAGGAATTCGAGTAAACTTTTTTCAGATTTGTGAAAACGGACATTGTGTGCCCCATGCCGATGCACCTCGAATTGACGGTAAGTTAAAAAAATATTGTGCTACTGTTACATGCTTTATAGTAGTGTTCCATCTTAGGATATTATTGAATGTATCCATATTGAATGTTTGAAAATACGCTTTTGAAAGAAACATTAATTTTTCTATTTGCTTCTAATTGATCTATTAATAAATGTATCTTAAAAAGGTCAAAGTATAGTGAACATATGGTTAAATTTCTCTAAAAATAACTTTGTTTTAATTTACCCTTTTTAAACTAAACTTAAAATTATCCGTTCTCCATTTAAGATGTTACTTAAACGGCGTTAAAGTTTTTGATAGTGAATAAAATGAATAAGTAAGTTATTTTAGTTTATAATTACTCCGATTGTTGTAGCGATTTTTTTTCGATAAACCTAAAACATAATTATGTTAATAGTTTTTCATGTGCTTTGCTATTTACTTCAATTTTAAATTCCCAGCCCTTGTTTTTTTTTTATATTAAATACTCTATAGATCCCTGACCACTGTAAACAATGTGAATGTAAATCTACTTTTCAGTGACGTGTATGTACGGTGACCACCATGGTAGGATTGGAAATTTCTCCTCATGCCACGCTATTGTGGATCATTTCATCGGATTTTGTTACCAAGACTCAGTGCGTGACTTTTGTTGCGGCTCCTGTAAGGCAGTTAAAAGAACAGTTCCGGGTAATAGTATATCAGTCTACCTAATTCCGTATCATAAATCATGCTAAACTTCCAAAATGGTACTGTGTGGTCAAATATAGAAAGCTTTTAGTTGCTAGTTCGAATTTCAGTCCGAACTCGAGACTGTAAGACATCATCGGGTCCACCTAGCTGTGATTTGTACAACGTTGGGTAAGTAAAAACAAAAAACTAGGCATATTGCTGACCACATCATCTCTTCATATGCTTAGATAAAAAAATATATAAATTCCACTTAATCTGCCCTGTGAATCATTAGATCAGTAAGAGAAATTTTAATTAAAGTTGCTTCATAGAAACTGAAAAAAGTATACATTCAATCTCAAGCAGCTTGTCTTACCTAATTTTAAAATATTTCTGAATTCAACATCAGGTTGTGAATTCGGTGATCACTATTCAAATTGTAAAGAGGAATACTGCTTCAACCCCGATTGGCGAGCGGATTGTTGTGAAACGTGTAAAATTGGAGTTACTTCTACTACACGAAGTACATCAACGGCTCGACCTACAACTACACAAAGTACATCAACGGCTCGTCCTACAACAACTACACAAAGTACATCAACGTCTCGTCCTACAACAACTACACAAAGTACATCAACGTCTCGTCCTACAACAACTACGAGAAGTACATCAACGTCTCCTCCTACAACAACTACACTAAGTACATCAACGTCTCCTCCTACAACAACTACGAGAAGTACATCAACGTCTCCTCCTACAACAACTACGAGAAGTACATCAACGTCTCGTCCTACAACAACTACACAAAGTACATCAACGTCTCCTCCTACAACAACTACACAAAGTACATCAACGTCTCCTCCTACAACAACTACGAGAAGTACATCAACGTCTCCTCCTACAACAACTACGAGAAGTACATCAACGTCTCCTCCTACAACAACTACAACAACTACACAAAGTACATCAACGTCTCGTCCTACAACAACTACACAAAGTACATCAACGGCTCGTCCTACAACAACTACAACAACTACACAAAGTACATCAACGTCTCCTCCTACAACAACTACGAGAAGTACATCAACGTCTCCTCCTACAACAACTAATAGTTAGTTAAAGATCTTCTTCCTAACTGATTCAAAACACTCACACACTCACACACTCGCACGAACACGCTTACACATTCACTAACTCACAAACACATGTATATGTATATACGTATACGTAAGCAATATATAAATATACATATATTGATAGATTAGTATATATGAATTTGTGCATATTTGAATAGAAATATAATAATTTTTAGAATAAAAAAAACATTTTTTTATTAAACGGACTCCACAATAGCAAGATAATTTACTTTGGCAAGGGTTCTTCTATAATTTTTGTACGTATAGTAAATATCAATGGGTTTGTAGGAGAAAGATTGTGGTAGGCGGGTTTGCAAGTTTTTGCAGTGGTACTACAAAGCATCTCTGAGGGATTAACTTAAACTAATTTTCACTAACATAAACACCCATACTCATACCCACACCTACACTTAAACATATCTATATCTATGAATATTCATGAGCATGTCATTTCTGCTATAAGTTTTAAAGAGTATTAAGAGAATGTACCATGACTATAATTTTGTTTTACAGCAGCTGAACGATGCACGGACGATACAACATACACCAATGGTGGCAGACAGTGTTCGTCCATAATTCAGAACTCACTTTACTTGTGTTACGAGCAGGAGGTCAAGGACGCTTGTTGCAAGTCATGTCAACAGGTCAACACGACCGTTGCAGGTTAGCTGGTTCTTTTTTTGTTTTTGTTTATTGTGATGTCGAAGCGCAAACGTTATTCTAGATTGGATCGTTTGTTTAGAATTGTAAATATATAGCGCACTTTTATAGTTTCTCAAAGCAAAAGAGCAGAAGGGGCAACGATTTGCTTGATTTAATAACGTAATTTGGTTTTGTTGGTTCAATGTCCCAAAAGGTGAGAAAATAAATAATAATTTTGATTAGATCACAAATATAATATAATTTAAATTTGTTTAAATCCCTTAGAATAATTGTAAATAATAAAATTCATAAATATGATTGAAAAATAATTCATTGAAGTCTCGTATTTTAAAATATTAAAATGATTTTGAATATTGTCAACGTAGTGGAACCCATAATGTCATTAAAATTAATATAGGGTTTTATAAAACGAAATAATTAGTTCTACTTTTGAACTAAGGAACTTGAATTCGATCTGTGCCCAGCGTTGGTTGCAGCATCATAATTTTTAATTCACACAGGAAATTAAACACCTTGATTAAGAAAAATGTAAAGACTCTATTACGGACAGCTATTATCATGCTGCATAATGGGACTGCACGATCGAAGAGGTAGAACATTTTGCTGCTGGCGCAAAGTTCCGAGTTCGCACCTCAGCCCGAAATCGGGATTGCAGGATGTCTTTTGGTCCACAATGCTGTGATGAGTACCCGACTGACGTTGGAGAAATAAAAGAACCTACGCATATTTCTGACCGCAGCATCCCTTCATATGCTGAGAAGAAGAAACATAAACTCTACTTTTTGTGCTTTATGTATTGATATATTAGAGGAACTTTACTTAAAGCTGTTTTAAAGAAAATGAAAAAAAGTGTACATTCTTTCTCCTGCAGCTTGTCTTATCTAATTTTAAAATATTTCTGATTTCTACAACAGGTTGCGAATTCGGTGATCACGTTTCAAATTGTGAAATGTTAGACTGCTTTCGCTCAGATATGCAAACGAAGTGTTGTGAAACGTGTAAAATCCCGTTTACTTATACTACATCAAGTACATCAACTTCTCGTCCTTCAACAACTACACAAAGTATATCAACGTCACGTCCTACAACAACTACAAGTTAGTTATAAATTATATAAATATTCAAATATTGATAGATTAGTAGATATATTTTGTTATGTGTATATTTGAAAAAATAATATAATTTTAGATACGATAAAAAACAAATTTTTGGGTCATTATAATTAACGAGCCGACCCGCGGTGTATCATACGCCGCTATTTAGTTGTTTTTTTCTACTTTTCAGTAATTCATAATTTGTGAATTCGACAGTACCAATGCTGCCACTGAAAATATTTGCTGTAAAACACTAACCCATCCTTCCCCCCCCCCCACCCGTGAAAGCAGCCTCCTCTTAGTTACTCCTCTAAGGTTAAAATCGTTTCAAACTAAATTATCTGCCCCTAATAGCCGTCACCAAACCCGGCTCTACGGTTGTAAATATTTAGCGTGAACCACAGCTCACCAGAACATGTGAGGGGGTGGGGGTGGTAGGGGTGGTAGCGATAGAGAGGGAGAGGGGACTGCAAGGCGTGCTTGCAGCTTGTTTTCTAACGTCTCCAAGAAGAGTAATCGGTGTTTCTGTTTAGTCATTTTTAACTTTAAAAAGCACCGTTTCAGGTATTCTACCCGATATATATATATATATATATATATATATATATATATATATATATATATATATATATATATATATATATATTTATATATATATATATATATATATATATATATATATATATATATATATATATATATATATATATATATATATATATATTGGAGACAGAAGACAGAATCCTTCTATGTTTATATATTTTATTTTTATTAAACAGTCTCGACAATTTGTAAGATGAATTACTTTTAGCAAGTATTCTTGAATAATTTTTGTACACATAGTATATATCAATGGGGTCGGGGGAGAAAGATTGGGTTAGGCGTTTGCAAGTTTTTGCAGTAGTACTACAAAGTATCTCTGAGGGATTAACTTAAACTTATTTTCACTATCATAAACACCCATTCCCATACGCATACATAACCTAAAAATATTTGTATCTATGAATGTCCATGAGCATGTTCTTTCTAGTATACATTTTAAAGAGTATTAAGAGAATGTACCATGGCTAAAATTTTCTTTTACAGCAGCTGAACGATGCACTGACGATATAACATACACAAATGGTGGCAGACATTGTTCGTCCATAGCTCAGAACTCACCTTACTTGTGTTACGAGCAGGAGGTCAAGGACGCGTGCTGCATGTCATGTCAACAGGTCAACACGACCGTTGCAGGTGAGCCGGTTTTTGTTTCTTCTGCGGATGCAGGAACGGAAAACTTATTTATAATATATCTTGACCAAATAAACTTCAGATGTTTCATCTACCCTAAATTACACAGTGACCTGTAAAGGGGTCGTCCATAAATGACGTCACACTCGTAATGGGGGAGGGGGTTCCGTAATTTTTAGACGGTGTGTAATGAGGGGGGCTCAGATCGTGGGACGTCACACTTTTGCATTTTAAAAAAGCAATGTTATTAAACGTATTTTAGACGTTATTTCGCGTTTTAGAAAACTATTTTAATAAATTATAATAGGAATTGAGTATAGGCTGAGGTGTGACGTCATTTTAGGGGGGGGGGGGTCTTACTTTTGTGACGATGTGGGAGGGGAGGTAAAAATCGTCCAACATCGTGACGTCATTTATGGCTGACCCCAAAGGTTAAATGAAAGAGCTTTTTTTTCTAGGCTTTTTTCTCTCTAGTATTGGCCATAAAAATTATAAAAATTTCAGATCTTAACTAGAAAAAACTGATGGTAACAACTGTCAGTCATAACCTTATAACACATTCGGGAATCAGTACAGAAAAAACGATTATATACTGCATTTGTATTTGATATTGAACACCCGATGGAGATTAAAGATCAAACGTTTTCTGTAAATCTTTTGCCAGGATGTGAGTACGGCGACAAGGACCCATCTTGGTGTGACCTTCCTGACTCCTGCATAATGTTCCCAGACAAATGTTGCGATACTTGTTCCAAAACAGGACCCGGCATTGGTTACGAGACAACAAGTACGTACTACATCTTTAAAACAGAAGGAAAAATATTTGTTTCTTTACTAATTTTACTGTGATTTTTTAGAACATCAATAATGTGTATCCCCCCATAAAAATTGCATTTTTCCATGATAAATATTGTCATTATACGTAAGATTAAATTGGAATGTTTTGCTGTATCAAAAAATAAAATATTTTACTATAAATAATACGGGATACGGAAGCATAACAAAGACAACGCCCCTAAAGTGGGTGGTCCTGTTGGAGGTAGAGAAGATGTCTTCAATAAATTTTTCTTATTGATTGTCTATGGGCAAACTTATTGGACAAACTTATCGATTCGTTTTGTACAGTATTAATTTGGCAGTGGAAAATGTTATTGCTTGGCTATAAAAATATATTTTTAAAATATTTTTTACAATTTTTATAGCCATGGACCAGTCTCCGGAAATTTTTATTACGATTTCCGTAGATATGGACTATAGTATTAAAGATTAAATTTTCTGCCATTAACCAGTTTGTTATACAATTTTACACTAAATATCAACTGAATATAAGGTTTATATTTTATCATTTTATTTCTATATTTAACAAAGATGGGCTGTCAATATCGATATGAGCTAACGAATAAGTGGATATTGAAAACGGATAAGCTCTTAAATTACACAAAAGTTCAATAAAGTTTAAAGTATTTCTATCTGTATTTTCCTACTGTACAGCTTGTATAGACGACTCAAACTTCAGGTACAATGGAAGAAGCTGCTCGTCTGCCGTGGAGACCTTCAAAGGCAAATGTTACAACACAGACTTCCAGCAGACGTGTTGCCGCTCTTGTCTCAGTGCTAGGAATGTGTCTGC
The DNA here is from genome assembly GCF_028476545.2 of Physella acuta. Lineage (NCBI taxonomy): Eukaryota > Metazoa > Mollusca > Gastropoda > Physidae > Physella > Physella acuta. The sequence goes on along the minus strand of NW_026732725.1, from coordinate 127,701 downwards.
TATTGGTAGGTCCTATTGTAAATGGAAGTGTCAGAGAAACGAAAGTAAACGATAACTAATCAGATAACTATACTCTCTATTTCTCTCTATACTAGCGTGCCCGTCCTGCGCGTTGCCGCGGTCTCTGGGGAAAAGTTTTTTTTAGATTGTTTCATCAATACGTAACTAATCCTTTATTCTTAGACATGTGACCTTGTTTTCTAAAACTAAGATATTTAAATATAAACAATGCCTGCGCTATATTTCCTGGCTCATAATGTGTCGGGGCTCGGGTTTGCCCATACTATACCTCCCAGTGCGTCCCAGGGCGTGCTGCATGAAATCCTTAAGTGTCCGTTAATCAATCACCATAATAGTGAGATAGAACATACTTCGGCGACTGCCCAGATGTCAGGATGCCGCGTACGTTTCCTGGCTCGGTTAAATATCGACTGTCGTGTAACGCCGCGTCAATACTGTAGGGTAGTTTTTAAACGAACGTAGGTGCCATAGTTTACACAGGATAGCCTAAGGAGCTAAATCGCACCGTACCGGAACTACGAATAACGCGCCCGATTCGATTTTGTGAACGATTAGAATAAATAATTTTATCCATAGCCTATTGCATTATACAGAGAACTCATGGCGATCGGGTGAAAATTGTAATAATGCATGACGAACAATCCCACAAACAAACAAACAAACTTTCAATTACATATATAAATAGATAAATAAATAAATAAATAAATAAATAAATAAATAAATAAATAAATAAATAAATAAATAAATAAATAAATAAATATATATATATATATATATATATATATATATATATATATATATATATATATATATATATATATATATATATATATATATTTATATATATATATATATATATATATATATATATATATATATATATATATATATATCAGGCTGTGAGTATGGAGATAGAAATCCGTCCAAATGTTTCAACAAAAACTCATGCAAAAATTACAAAGCTGACTGCTGTGCCCATTGCAACACATCAACCAGACTACAGGTGTCGATCTTCTTAAGTGTTATGGTGTCTGCTTTGAAAATGTTCTCTATTTTGTGACTATTATAGTGTATTAAAGTTGTTGAAAAGATTTTAGTTTTAGATAAGATGTTTTGATGCTATTCTTATCAAACACAATGTCGGTGTTTCTTCCAGACTTTTTTTCCAGGGGGATCTTGATATTTTCGGGGGAGGGGGAGGAGAAGGGGGGGGGGGCGGACTAAAATTTCCAGGGGGCGGAGACACTGTTAAAAGTATATATCTTCTATATAAATTCAATTTCGTTCGGGTGGGGGAGGGGGGGAGGGGTAGAAGAGATGCCTGAAAGAAACACTGCACAGTATCTCCCAGATTATATTTAAGTTTCCTACTTAGCAACGAACTTTGTATATCTTTGTAATTTTTTCTTAAGATTTATAACATAGGCCTACACAATCTTGATTTCGTTAACAAGTTAGAAAGGGTGGGGTTTTTATGGGGAAAAAATGACTATTTTTGTTTTTAACACCCTATTAAAAATATGTTACTTAATGTAATTTTAATTTAATTTATGATATTTCAGGAGGTTGCGAGAAAGAGGTTGGGGGGGGGGGGGCAAAAACTAAATTTTAAACGAGATGGGTTGTGACTTATGTCATTTTGATGTCATTTGTCTTTTGGTTACATTTGCATATTTTCATTTATCCAGACCATAAAACATTGAAATAGATGATAATGTTTATAATACTTAAGAATAAATTGTCAACTCTTGGCTTTCATGATGAAATGAAATGTGTCGTACGCCTGTAGCTTGCCTGTCGCATACCTGTAGCGTATTATGCTTATCGAATGCCTGTCTGTAGCGGGCCTGTTGCATATTGCCTGTCGTGTGCCTGTAAAGTGCCTGTAAGTACTATGCCTTTCGAATGCCTATCTGTAGCATGCCTGTCGTGATGAGAATAATAGGCGTATGTTAAAATACTCGTTGTGAAAAGTAATTAGTTCAGTCTCCATATGTGACAGCCTTTTAACATAACCATTGCGAAAATTAATGACATTAAAATAATTTTTAATGTATATTACAGTTATATAAATAAAAAAATAATTTGGTAATCGGTGTTTCTGTTTAGTCATTTTTAACTTTAAAAATTACCGTTTCATGTATTCTACACGAATTTACACTGATATATATATATATATATATATATATATATATATATATATATATATATATATATATATATATATATGTCGACATATATATATAAAATATATATATGTGTATATTTATATATATATATATATATATATATATATATATATATATATATATATATATATATATATATATATATATATATATATATTAAAGTGTTCATTTTTGTACTGAAATCTAGATTGATGACTAAAGAGTTTGAGTTTATGTTTGCGTTTACGTTTATGTTCGCGTTTATGTTTGCATTATTTTCTGCTTCATTCTTTGCGTGTATGTTTGCGTTTATGTTAATATTTGCGTTTATGTTTATGTTTGCGTTTGAGTTTGTGTTTAGGTTTTCGTTTAAATATGCGTTGGTGTTGTTTGATTTTATGTTTGCGTTTATGTTTCCGTTTGTGTTATTGTTTAAGTCTTTGTTTGCGTTTAAATTTGTGTGTATGTTCGCGTTTATGTTTGCGATTTTTTAGCGTTTTAATAGCGTTTATGCTTGAAATTGTGTCTATGTTTGCGTTTAACTTTGTCTTTAGGCTATTGTCCATTAGGGAAAGCGGCAATCGTCCGTTCTGGAAAACGGCATTCGGACAAAAACATTCGTGAAATTTTCTTCCAGTTTCCTTTCCATGATCCGCCCTCCTTACAAAATGCGAGCTACAAACTGAGTGGATGTGACTCATGTAGTAGCTACTGTCAATTTGTCATGGCGTTCTAACTTCATTTACACAAATGTCATATTGTCATGGCATCCTAAATTCAGTTTAAAAAATGGACAGTTAAGGTTGTATAAGAAATGGTGTTCAAACACTTGCTACCGATTTAGCCCTCTTACAAAGAAACTGCACCCCTCACACCCATCAGTCTGATATCCAAAGCAGGTAATGCAATGCATCGGGGGTGGAGGCAATCAGCTGGCGGACAGTGACAGGTCTAGCAGCCGATGATGATGTGTATGTGCTGCGTGCGGTCGATCATTCATCTTGTTGACATTATTGGCGTAAAAAATGTAGACTTCACTTCTACCCTGTAGGAGGACTGTACAAATATAACATAAAGAAAAAACTAGTATTCCTATCTTACAAATCATTACACATTTGTTAATGAGTATAATACCCAACTATTTAGTTATGTTGGGTAAGGTGAAAATGATCTACTTTTGTTTTTATTTTTATCTCATTCCTTATAACGTTTACTTAAACGTTTGCAAAAAAACGTCTTCTTTTAACAAACCCAAGTTTAGACAAAATGGAAACTATCAGCTAAAAGTACTAAAAATCAGTGGCGACGCTAGGTTGGGTGTCATATATATATATATATATATATATATATATATATATATATATATATATATATATATATATATATATATATATATATATATATATATATATCATCTATCTATCTCTATCTATAATCTATATCTATCTCTAAGTTTGTTTTAAATTTTCTTATATTCGGTGCATTTAAAAGTTTGTTATTATAAAGGTTTTTATTTTTTTTTTCTAAATATAACTGAGTTTTAATTTCAGCTTTACTGCGTGTGTTTTGGTTCGTATATCGTCTAAAGAAACGTTTTCAATGTTTTCAACTGTAAAGTGTTGAGGCATTAATAATTATTCTCCACTGAAGTGAACTGAGCGTTCCATCACTCGTGAAGGTGAGAATTGTTGAAAGAAAAACCTGTTTGATTCAGCTACATTCATACCTATTTATACATGACATGACATTTCATCAGGATTGCATTTATGATTTGCTTTAAAAAGGCATAGGCCAAAGCATAGACTTATTTTTAGTTTTCTTAAATTAAAAATAAGCTTACATTTTATTATTTGTACAGCTACATTTTATCAATACTGCCTACGATATAAGAATTTGTAATTTCTTATTTTGGGCCTTCTAGGCGGGGCTCAGATTAAAATATGACTGTATTAAATACGTGTTAAATTTTTGTTTATTTGAATGGTTCGTAAAAAATGAATAGTTGAGCGGGTGTATAGACCATGCATATCGGATATTTCGTAATTCAACTGGGTACACTACATAATGAAAAAGGCGTGCCAGTGCGTAATATGCTGCATGCCCTAAAGTGATTATAAACCTTTCCGGGATTTTCAACCTGGACACAGTGTACTCGGCTTCGGAGAAGAAAGGTTTTAACGAGATAAATACGGTATTTTATTTTTCATTTTAAAACATTGTTGAATTATTTATTGTTCACATTATAAATAAAACTAAGGTTAAGCTAACATCTTTTTGGTTCAGTATCTGTCAAACTGAACCAATTTAGTTGTCTTCTAGTTTGATTACATAAACTTTTCAAGCCTATTAAAGGGTGTTAATATGCCTTGAATTTTTAAAGTCTTCTATGATTACAATTCGAAACATGACCGAAAGAAAATATAGCCATAATAAGATTAAATGCGATAGATTTACAAGCCTTTCATTCGATATTAAGCCTGGCTGAATCGGTAGAGATTAGGGTATTGCTATTTGGAGTGATTTTCGAGTTCTTAAAATTGTTTTGAATTGTTTTGAAATGTCTTCTTATACGCCGATATAAGAGCTTATTTTTATAATTGTCAGCCGATAGTATGTTATGCAGGGGTTGAAATATTGAAAATAAATTAATGAAAACTTGGGATTTTATAGTTGGACCCTGGTCTCACTTGTACCAACGCTATGAATATTTTAATAATTGTTTGGAGTTATTTGGTGTTAAGGTGATCATGAAGTGCTATTCATATAATGACCAACGCGTAGTCTAGCGGTATAGCATTATACTGCTAACTCGAAAGTGTAGAGTTCTAACGTAGGACGTCCCTGAGTCCAACAAACTCTGATGTTTACATGATTCCCGTATTTGAAACAAAGGCGGCTGACACTATTCCCTTGTATGCCGGGACTAGTGAAACATATGAACTCTACTTCATCTACTACTTTGACACGAAAGGGAAAAGATGATGAAACAATGAACACGATCGTATCAACACATTTGTATTCTTGTTCACGCTCATGCCCCTTAGAGCACAGAACCAGCGCTTTCTTTTTTGCATGATACCTTTTCAGTTCATAGCAGAGGTAGAATTGCCTTGACTTTCCCTAACGAATGGAGTGTTGTAATAAACTGTTGGTAAGCCTATGTAGTTTTATCTGCTGGTTTTAACAACACGGCTTCACTTATGCCCAAGTCTTTCAGGATAAACCTGGGACAGACTGCCCCAGACCGGGGTGCATAACCACCACCCCACCTTACCCGCACTCAAGCATTACCCGAGTTGGCCTGTAACACATAACTAAACCGTGGGATTTGAACTTTGGTGGATACACCTGTATTAGGCAAACACGCATTACACAATCCTCTATCACGTAATACACAAGTAGGTCACCTCCAGAAACGAACCAAGCGGAAAGAACGGCACACCCTTCAGGTTGATCCAACACTGAATTCTTACCTCATTGATTAATTGTAGGTAGGCACCGGACTGTACCATGATATACCGGTTGCCCTGTGTTCTGTTTGTCATCTTAAGTGTGAGCATAGGCAAGGGTCAGCCAGGTAAGGGCATCTTAGGATAAATATACTCTTAATATTCTGCTCGATATGTAAACAACTTCATATATATATATATATATATATATATATATATATATATATATATATATATATATATATATATATATATATATATATACATATATTCGTGTCGCAGTTGAGGTTAGCTACAGCAGCCAAGATGTTGAAGGTCAAATCCTACCTGACCTTGTGAACGTGACCTTGACGACAGACACCAACACGAGCCACCTGCAGCTGAGCCGTGTCGAGCACATCCACCTGGACATCCCACTGTACTCACTCAGTGTCGACTCGAATGGAACTTTTTCTCAGAGACGAGAGAGCTCACGTCACAGGAAGGTAACGCCTTCCCTAGAATTTCAGCTCTATTTAATTTCATCACAATTGTTTCATTGCAAGTTGGTAAAATCGAAAATTTAGTCAACGAATATAGAAAGAATGTCTAACAACAAAGGAGGCGAAATTGATACATAATTTAATTTAAAAAAACAAAGTAAATCACCAAAAATACAGGCAGAGATAGATAGAAGACGTGGACACAGACCTATTGCAGCTTGGAGTCTGAGTGGAAAAAAAGTGGTGAAGCAGTCAAAAGCCTTCCATGGGGTTTATTGCCAACTGGATAAATAGATAATAGCCAATTTATACTTGATTTATTTATTAAAATGCAGTGAAGGTTGAGCAATAATCCTGTTATATATATATATATATATATATATATATATATATATATATATATATATATATATATATATATGTATATATGTATATATATATATATATATATATATATATATATATATATATATATATATATATATATGAAATTGCATTTTGAACTCGGTGACTCTATGTAATGTAAGTACTAAAAAACATGCTTTGGATGTCGATTTTTTATGTGCTATTTATTTCCCAGAACGTCGGCTACTACCAGGACGCCAAAACCCAGGCCGTGTTCCAGCTGACAAGAACTAACAGTGTCAGGGAGAGGACGTCCAAGTTGTCGATAGTAAGTTTTTTAATATCCATCGTAAGTTGCGGGTTCTAGGTGCTACGATCACAGGGGCTTTGAACACAGTGCTGTTTTGAACTATAAGGTTTTTGTACGTATGTGGTATGTCCACATGTGGTTTTTTTTAATATTTATAACGAGCCGACCCGCTGCGTATCATACGCCGCTATTTAGTTGTTTTTTTTTTCTACTTTTCAGTAATTTATAATTTGTGAATTCGACAGTACCAATGCTGCCATTGAAAATATTTGCTTAAAAACACTAACCCCCCCCCCCACGTGAAAGCAGCCTCCTCTTAGTTACCTCCTCTAAGTTTAAAATCGTTTCAAACTAAATTATCTGCCCCTAATAGCCGTCACCAAACCCGTCTCTATGATTGTAAAATGTAAACAGAGTGAACACCGCTCACCAGATCATGTGGGGGTGGGGTGGGGGTGGTACGCCGCTTTTTAGTTGTTTTATTTACTACTTTTCCGTAATTCATAAGTTGAGAATTCGACAGTACCACTGCTGTCACTGAAAATATTTGCTTTAAAACAATATAAGTAAGTCGTTAAGGACGATAACCCCCCTCCTTTCCCTCATCCCCTAACCCCACCCCCCCCCCACCCCCCCCCCCCCCCCACCCACCCACCCCGTGAAAGCAGCCTCCTCTTAGCTACCTCCCCTAAGTTTAAAATCGTTTCAAACTAAATTATCTGCCCCTAATAGCCGTCACTAAACCCGGCTCTACGATAGTAAACATTTAGCATGAACCACAGCTCACCAGACTTCCTAGGAAAAGAGGGGACTGCAATGCGCGCTTACAGCTTGTTTTCTAACGTCTCCAAGAAGAGAATTATATATATAGAAGATAGATAATGTCATTTATTTTAAATTCATGTTGAATCGATACAGTTGAAATGACAAGTTCTTTTGAGTTACCATTAAAGGAAATTAACTCAAATTAAATACTTTTAAAATTTGTATCCTTTAAGTTAATCCTTAATATGCATAGATAAACCACATGTGATAAAATCCACGCTGTCATCACACCACATGTGGGCAATAACCTTCTATTGATAAGAAAAAACAACTTTTCAAAGCCCCGCTGTGGACAAACAGGAGCCTCTATGGTTATAGCACCCGAGGTCAATACTCCGCGTCAACACTAATATTATGGCATTGCTTTTAATAAAAGGTCATAGGCCATCTGACAAGCCTAGTCAAGCAATGTATAAGTGATATGCTTACATAAAATTGAGAATGGTACATTTTTAAAATATACACTAAAATAATGCTAGTTTTATTATTGTTTATAAAAAAATTTCATTCTATTGAAATGCAAAGCCCCTGCAGTAGCTTTAGTAATTTGTGTGGATTCCTTGAACTTCTACAACATCAGAACCAAACACAAACTAATCTTCTTCTTTCATCGCCTTATTTTTGCCAACGCTTTCTAACTTACTTCTGTCTTAGGTTATACCATATGCAGGTAAAGTATACATTTGTTATTGTTCTAGAAAACTTTTTTTTCTCTATTGGAAGTTACCCTCTTCTTTTTTTTTTTTTAAATTTAAATATTCACTTTTTATTATTTGTTTTAGAATTAATCATGGAAGTGTGTTATTCTTTGCAAACCGAACACTAATTCCATCATAAGCACTAACATGATCTAGCATTTAAAAATTTAATCTGATTAATATAAGCTAATGGTGAAAATAGACAAAAATAGACAAATATTTAAAATAAGTCATTTTCAATATTGAAAAATAATTTTTGAAGTTTTGTTCATAAATGTAACTATTTATTTTTAACTTTAAAAATATTTAAAAAAAACACAAATAATTTAAATAATTTTTTTTACAGATGGGAGAATTCAAACAAAACAACCAGAAATACTTCCTCAAGCCGGAAGTGACGTCAACAGATCAAGCAACAACCACGACAAGTTCTCCCCTAGCTAGTGTCGTGTACACGATAAAACGAAGCAAAAAACAACCCTCTAATTTGATGGACTACGCTATACCCCGTATGTACAAGTTGATGAGATATGGACTGAATCGATATTGTATAATAAAAAAAAAATTAGAGCTACCTTTATAAAAAAAAAAACAAGCTTTCAAACGCACTGAAAATAATAAAATAAAAATAATTTGCTTTTTTTAATGAAAACTTTGGTTTCTGAAATATAAAAGAGATCTCATAATTAAAAGTAGAGATATTTTTTCTTCATTTTCAGTGCAGTTAGAAGCTTACTGTTATAAACATTTGTTCTGTTGTCCACTTTTGTTTAGTGATTTGTTTCAACTAAAGTTGATACCACATAGCCTACAACCAAATCTGGTATTTTTTTATGAAATTTCAATGACTAATCTAGATTAAGGGACGGAGTGGCCTAGCGGTAGAGAGCTGGACTGCTCGAGTTCGAATCCGGGTTCAAGTCAGTATACCGTCCCTGAGTCCACCCAACTCTGATGGGTAACTAACTCACGTTAGAGAAAGTAAAGGCGGCTGGGCATAGTGCTGACCACACTATCTCTTCATATGCCGAGGTCACAGAAACAAGTGAACTTTACTTCACTTGCCCTATAGACCGTCAGGTTTGAAAAGGAACTTTAATCTAGATTAAAATTAGATATGCTTCAATTGTCATCGAAGACAAACCGATCTGGTAATTCTGAACGAAATCGTTATTTTAAAAGTGGGTCTACATTGAGTTACAAGGTTTGCAACAAACCACAAAAATTCAAACCAATAAATAAACTTTGTGAATAAAATAAAAGCTTATTAAATTATTTTTTTTTATTAACAATGTGTTACTTTATTGGATAGATAATGAAACTGTAATAAATGACAAAATTTTAACATTTCTATTATATTTACCAAACATTTTTATTTTAAATTATCCCCTTACATGTTGAAACAAATGTATTTTCAGTTCGAGGGCCGCATTAACTATCAAATTTCAGTTCGGGAGCCAGTTTCTTCTAGGCATGTCTTTGATTTTTCCAGGCAAAGTTCCTCACCAACAAACGTTTTTTTCCGTGGACAAAAAGATCTCCGCGGGCCGGATGAGAGGACCTCGCGGGCCGTAGTTTGGAGACCCCTGATGTAACACAACCGTTAAAAACCCGAGCACCCGGAATTAAATTACAACGAGTTATCTCCCCCTGATCTCAAGACGTATTTTATGTATGTTTTTTTGTATGATCTTTACAAACAGCGCCGGAATCTCCTTTGAAGAGACGACGATACAATCAACCCTCGAACGTCACCTGGGACCATTCCCCTCCACCCAAGCGTGGCAGACGAGGGGTCGACTCGACCTATTACATTGACGTCATAGCTGTCATCGATTTTGCTGCATACAATCTTTTTTACCAGAGGTATTACAACAGGACAAAAGCTATGGAGGACATACACGAATATTATGCCTACACCTTCAGTGCGGTAAGATCTATAAATACATTTAACTTCGTCATTAATAAGTTCACTGATCCCAAAATAGTGGCAGGCATATTTAAAAGAAAGATTTCGATGGATTAGTAATCAAGACAGAAGGATAAACAACAAAGTGAACAGGGCATTACCCCTCCCCCCGTCAATTACCCCCCCCCCCCCCGGACATTTCCCCTCCGTCATTACCCCGAAGTAATTACACCCCCTGTCAATTACCCCCTGTCAATTACCCCCCGCCCAGTAGGACATTTCCCACCGGTCATAGCTTAAGGTTCAGCTAGAGTTAGAGCTAGGGTTAGAGTTTGGGCTAGGGCTAGGGTTAAGGTTAGGGCTAGTTTTGGGTTAGGGTCTCCGGTTAGGGTTAGGGTTAGGGTTAGATTTAAAGCTAGGGGTAAATGTGGGGAAAATGTCCGGGGGGGGAATGTCCGGCAGGTAACGTCCTTTAGTCATAGAGTCTATAACCAAAACCGTAAAGGGGATTTTTTTTTAAAGCAACATAAATAGATAATGTGGAAACATACCTATACAACAAACCTTGAGAACAGACAATGAAGAAGCCAGCAGCAAAGTCTGATTGAAAACATGTGGTCAAGTAGGTTTAATTTCTCCTTGATCTATAGATTCTCGGAGCTGTGTGAATTTATTACCGGGAATATAAGTACTAAAATGTACTCCCTAAAATACATGCCCATTATTTAAATAAATGTTTCTTTAAACTAAGGCAATTTTGCTTGTACCCTCTACAGATAGACCTGCTGTACCAGGGTATAACCTCAGTACCATACAAGATCAGAGTTCGTTTAAACAAGATCTTTGTAGCTGAAGTAAGCAGATTGCAACTGTTTTGGAATAATATCACACATACACACACGCACGCACAAACACACACACACCATATATATATATATATATATATATATATATATATATATATTCAATATACACTTGTAAGTATGTGTATACGTATTTACGTATGTGTATACGTATTCAAATATTTTTTTTCTGGATGTATTTAATTTTTTACCCCCACCACATACATGGATTAACATATAGGTTATTACGATTCTCAAACAAACCGTTTTCTCAGGCGTATTTTGCAACGTTGAGTTGATGTAAATCCCCACCCCCACCCCCCACCCCCATGTGTTTGCTTTAAACCGTACTGAGATAAAGCTAACGATTTTTATCTATATTCGGTTATAAATACAGCTTGATGTAGCACGTTTTCTCTAACATTAGCAGGTTTACATACGTCTTGGTGTCACCCTCCCCCCCTAAATGGTGGTACCGGGTGTAGTTCGCCCCCCCCCCCTCTTTGCTACGCCTCTGCTAAATTTACCTCCCGTGGAAGACGATAACTGGAGTACTGTTTCGTTTAGGTAGACGAAAGTCATATATAAGTATACAATCTTATAATTGGATAACTTTAAATTTTTAATTGAGCTTCGATATCCGAAAGTGTTTTTCTCTATTTCTAAATTCTAAAGTACCTACAACTGTAATACCGTTTCACTAAAGTGGTCGAAATTTCCCATAACATCTTATTCACTGGTCTCTGTCAAATATTTTGAGTGATTTCCGGTGACTGGAAGACGTACTTGGAAGATGTTTCAATTTTAAAAAAAAAAAAACCAAAAAATATGAATTTGTTTATCTTGATTGATGGCAGAAACTTGCGATCAAAATTTCGACCTCTACTACCGGACTGATTTTTTTCAAACATTTCACGTTGGTCAAGACTCGATGACAATGCATTGTGACATAAAATGTGACTTTGTAAGATGTTTGATAAACTTTTAAAAAAACGAATCGTTTTCTTTGTAAAGTACTTAATTTCCTCTCGGTTTTACACATGTTTTTGCGCTCATTTTCTGCGCTATTATCTTTACTGATTGAATTCCATTTTAAGTGCCATCCCCTTTACTGCTCTATAAGTAAGTATGTACTAGACAGTTTAGGGGAGATCACTCCCGCTTTATTAATTTCACAAAGTTCACTTTTTTTTTCTAAACCCCTTCCACCTGTATTTCCATCCCTCCCCATCCTTCCGTAGACATCGTCGTCTTCAAATTTTACAACTGACTACGCTACTCAAAGAATGTTGGACGCTGACGATAGTTTGGGGGCGTTTAATTCCTTTGCTGGCAAAAGTGATTTGCTCCATGCGTACGATCATGCCATGCTGTTCACTGGGTTTGTGCATTTGCATCACTAATTGAGGGTTTTTCTTTGATATAATATGAAACAGAAACGGTAGAAGATGGTTTATCATTCATTTTGAGATGTTGAATAAGTCGAGAGTTAGAAGGGAAAAAATACTGAATCAGTAAGACTTCATTGCGATTATTTTGTGTGTGGGGGGAATGTTGGGTGGGGGAGATTTGAAGGGAGGTTACTTAAATGTTTTATACTATGGGAGTGGCATTCTATGTCAAAGTTACAAAAGACAACTGTTTTTATTTATTTTGCAGATTCAATTTAAGTACTAAAGACTCAGGCCCTAATGTTGTAGGTTTGTATAGACTCGTCTTTGTGCTACACACCACTGAGTTCTTTTGTTAGCTGTATTTAAAAAAATATATATCTTTTTTTAAAGTGTTTATCTGATGTAAAAAAAAATGTAAAATATTTGAATCAGGCAGAAAAGGTAGAGTTAAATTATTTTAATAATTCTTGGTATAAAAATGGATAAGGTTGGCATTACTATGACAGACCGCTTGTACTTTCCTTAAAGATAGTCAGTACCCATCAGAGCAGGATGGACTTTGTTCCGAACTCCAGCCTTATTATAAAGCTGTTATACGATAAACAATACGACTACGCCGCCCAAATGTAAATCTGATGCAATCAAGCAGATTTTTTACGGTACTAAGTGGAGAAATTCTCGAGTCTTTAATGGCAATATTATATTTCAGATAACCAAATTAATATATAAAGAAAAAGTAGAAGTATTTAGATTCAAAAATGAAAGATACAGCATTACAATGTTTACTTAATTTTTGTTTTTACAAATTCACCATCTATTTTTAAAAACTAAGCTTTTACTTTATTTCATTGGAGAATTTATTTTTCTAGCCCTAACCTTACCAACTCCTTTTCTAAATCGAGGAAACATCAAAATCTACCGTGCATGCGCTTTCATTAAATGCCGCTTACGTTATGTCACCAGGTTATGCTTATATTGGTGGCATGTGTCGGACTGACGGCTCTAGCACGTCCATCATTGAGGACATGGCGGACTATCAGGCCAGCAACACAGCTGCCCATGAACTGGGACACAGGTAAACACCGAACAATGTACGCTTTATTATATAACTCGATAATTGGAAATCATGGCATAACATAGTAGAGGTTGTTGACAAACTAACACTCAAAAAGAACGGGATCATTAATTAATTACATACCCATTAAAGGGAATTTCGTCACAACATACACCCAGAGGCGTAGCGACCCTTCCCGGCGCCCGGGGACATACTTTCAATTTGGCGCCCCCTTGGGAGCAAATTTTCGATTTGCACCCCCCCTCGAACTTTTCATTTGCACCCCCCCCCCTCAAACTTTCGATTTGCACCCCCACCTCGAACTTTTCATTTGCACCCCCTTTCAAACTTTCAATTTGGCGCCCCCCTAAGGTCGGCGCCCGGGGACATATGTCCCCCCCCCCCGCCCCCCCCTCGCTACGCTACTGCATACACCATAATACAATCTTATCTTAAATTGCCATAGACTACTACATCAGCGCGTGTTATACACAATCTCCAAAAATTAACCTCGGCCTTTACAACAACGTGAGATATTGTTCTATCATAGAGGCGGATAGATGTTTTATTTCTATTTATAATAACAATAATAACTGTAATATATAAACAGCAGTCTGTGGGCGAGTGTGTTGACAAATCTTAAAACTCAGTTATGAACGATTTTAATTTTCGATGACAACGCAATAATATCTATAATTTCCTATTTAATTAAATAAATAAAAAAATTATTTACTACAGTTTATACATTACAAATTTCAATACAAAATGTAAATAACTTATATCGATCAATCGATTTCTACGTGAAGCTAAATTTCTTAAAACCATTTTCAGAGCAATCAATGCATTAATTTTTAGTAGTGTAGGTATAGGAAAAAGCCTGCTTATTTTACTGTATTAAATGTTATTACACGATTTTCATACTAAATTTAAACCATGCATTGATCATGTAAATACGCACCCAAAATAAAAGTTTCAACAGTTGTCATACCATTTCAGCCTCTCAGCCCAACATGACGGTGATAAAAACGAGTGCAGTGGCATTTTTCGTTACATTATGGCGGCGTCCGTACTTTCTAAAGAGACGCCTGCTACCGCGTACAACCCTTGGCAGTTTTCATCATGCAGCATCCAATACTTCACGAGTTTCATAGAGGAACAGCTGAAAACAATGTATTTACAGATATGCCTTTGATTGTTTCCTACCTATCACATATATTGTATATATATATATATATATATATATATATATATATATATATATATATATATATATATATATATATATATATATATATGTATATATATATATATATATATATACGAGCTTACCCGTGCCGTAAGCATACGCCGCTATTTAGTTGTTTTATTTTCTACTTATTAACAATTCATAATTTGTTAATTCGTGGTTGGGATGAGGGTGGTGGCTAAGCTGCGTGGTCTCCATGAAGAGAATTATATATATATATATATATATATATATATATATATATATATATATATATATATATATATATATATATATATATATATATATATATATATATGTATATATATATATGTATATGTATATATATATATATATATCAGGCATTTCAAACTTATTGACTAATTATATTTATTTGTATAGAAGAGGCTACTACTGCTTGACTAAAGCG
This sequence comes from Physella acuta, assembly GCF_028476545.2. Lineage (NCBI taxonomy): Eukaryota > Metazoa > Mollusca > Gastropoda > Physidae > Physella > Physella acuta. Next base: position 112,549 of record NW_026732725.1, on the reverse strand, counting down.
ATTCCCATCGAACAAGATATTCCTTACGCAGGAGACCAGTTTCCGGGACAAGTGTACTCCCCTGATCAACAGTGTCAAATGGTCTACGGTTCTGGATCTTTCTTTTGTCGTGTAAGTAGGGTCAACCGTTTTCAATATCTCAATTTGATTTGACATACAATTTTAAGAGATAATTCAATTTTAACTCAAATAAAAATTTGACAAATATTTGTTTAAATATTAAAGCTAGTACACTAGGTCGGGTGTCAACCGAGGCGGTTCGTACCCTAGAATCAGATCTGTGATGCTGGTGGTGTGAAATATCTATAACATCAAAGTTTAAAAAGTTACTTTACGGTGTGATACTTTCCGTCTATATTTCTACTTATCACGCATAGTTCTGCGTGGTTTTTAAATCAATAGGGAGTCTTTCTATTTGATTATGTTTGTTTCTTTACAAAGAAAATGTCTATATTAAAATATTATTTAGATATCCTTAAAACACTTTAGGTTTATGTTCAACTCCCATAAATGTGTTTGCAATATACCTGGTAAGCAAACTATATCTAAGCAAGACACCAATGTGTTCATGTACAACAATAAAAACAGCAACAGTAACAACAAATGTGTTCAAAACATACCTGGCCAGCAAACTATATGTAGGCAAGGGGTGATCCATAAATGACGTCACGCTTTTTTTTGAAGATTTTTACCTCCCCTACTCCCCTCCGTCACACATCGTCACAAAAAGCCAGAACACCCCAAAAATGACGTCACATCTCAGTCTACATCCCCCCTCTCAAAATTGCAGTTGAATTTTTCTTAAAACTTTGTTGTTGTTTTTTTTTCAAAACTTTGTCTGAACTCTGTCAAAATAGAGTATTTTAATCAATTTCTATTAAAACAGCTTTCTAAAACGCGAAATAACGACTAAAATTCGTTTTCTAACAGTGCTTTTTTATAATGCAATAGTGTGACGTCGAACGACCTGAACAACCCCCCCCCCCCGTCACAAAATTACAGACCCCCCCTCCCCCCTACGAGTGTGACGTCATTTATGGACGACCCCCCAAAACACCAATTTGTTCATGTACAACAATAAAAACAGCAACGGTAACAAAACTGTGTTCAAAACATACCTGACCAGCAAACTATATGTAGCCAAGACACCAATTCGTTCATGTACAACAATAAAACAACAATAGCAACAACAAATGTGTTTTTCGCCTGGTTACACAGAACTTGTATGTGAATAACACAGAGAGCATATGTCACCAAACCTACTGCGCTGATCCAGAGGATACAGATACGTGTTATGTGTCAGGAAATATCTTTGCTGTTAGAGGAACTACCTGTGGGAACGGAAAGGTGAGTTATCTACATACAGCGTCACATACAAGTAGGAACTAATAAAATACAAATTTTAACGCAAGGGAATTTCAGGTATTATTTTACCTGCTGAAATTAACTCAATTTTTACTTTCTCGTATACAGAGTAATGAGAAAGTATTGTAATCGTGTACAAAAATCACATGAAATTTGAGTTTCCACCGTTTTACTTCTCAGTACGTCATCATAAACGGAGTAAAGGGGACTTATTTTAATCGGGCAAAATTCGAAATACAGATGTATTAAAAATGTCGGCGTTTTACGCGTAATCGAGTCGAAGAACTGGACTTTGCAATTTGTCCGGATGTGTGGATGTGTGTCTGTAAACACGATAACTTGAGTACCGTTACAGCTAGGTTGATGAAATTTTATATATAAGTATAAGTATTTTATATATATATAAGTATTATATCATATTTGTTGATCAGTATAAACTTTTCAGCGATTTCAAATAACCAGAAGTGGAACTTTTTCTACTTTGAATTTTTAAAAAGCCTATAACTTGAGTACCTTTTCAGATAGATAAATGAAATTTCACTTACAAGTAAAAGGTATAATTCTCTGCCTTCTCTTAAATTTTGAGTTATTTCAGTCGACCGGAAGTAGTAATTTACGCTATTTCCGATTTCTCAAAAAATGCATGTGAATTTATAAAGTACTAATAATATCCCGCACTATTATGCTCATTTTGTTTGGCGTTCACTTGGTGTGCAATTCTTTTTTCTACGAGATTCTATTCTATTTTTAAAAGTTTAAGTGATTAAAAATGGTTTAAAATATTGTCTATATCCCGAGCTGCCATCCCCCGTAGTGTTATATAAGAATATTCTAGGGGAGATCACTCCCGGTTTATTTTAAATTTAAAACAAAACTTCATTATAGCTTCTTTTAATGATTTTAAAAATTTATTTAACCTTTTAACAGATTTGCGTTAACGGCCATTGTGTCGCCCACGTAAAGGCCCCGCAAGCTGACGGTATGTCAAAAGTTTGTTTTAAGTTGTTGTGTCTAGGGTGTGTTTAATTAACTAATTAAGTGACATTTTTTTTTTTTTTTTTTCAAAACACCTTTACATCTATTTCAAAAAGCAAACTTATTTTAATCAATTAAAATATCTAGATGGTATTTAATTTAGATTTAATAGTACAGTTGAAAGAGAAATATCAAATTATTTTTTGAAATTTGTAGCTATTTACCGTAATATTTTCATTAAAACATTAGATTCTTTCTATCATTTTTCAAAGTCGAATATTTTATGTATGTCGAATTATGTTATCTATGCCGAGTTGGTTGTATCACTAGGGAGGGTGATACACTGTGTGGTTGCCCATTTGGCAACCACACATTCTGCCGACGACTACAAGTTTGATGTACTAAAACTAAAGGCAATTTGGTCTCACGTCCATATTTTACATTAAAAAAATAATATTTCTGAGTAAAATTATATATATTTCGTATGTCACCCTCTTGGGTGGTGCACCAAGCGTAGAGAAGTGACTGGTATACGACAGTATAGTAATTAATGGTATCCTTATAAAAACTGGATATCTGTTTATTTTAAATATTCATGGGCGTAGGACTGTCCGTTTGAACATCTCTTGACATCTGGCTGGACATAAGAATACGTCCCATAATTATAAATAGTAACCCGCTTATTTTTTTCTATATTTTTATAACATTTTACAGATATGCTCGGATATTTCTTATTTGTAGAGACGTACTCGCATATTTCTTGGTATATTTTAATTTTTATAGCATTTAATTGTAGAGACGTGCTCGCATATTTCTTGGTATATTTCTTCTAATCTTTATTCCTTTTTGTTTTATAGAGACGTGTTTGTACGGTGACCAGCCTGGACAATTTGGAAATTTCTCGTCATGTCAAGCATTTGTGGACGACTTTATCGGCTATTGTTACCGAGACGACTTAAGGGCAGCCTGCTGTGCTTCCTGCATAGCTGTGAGAAAAAACATTCAAGGTAATGTTGTGTCTTAGTTTGAGTGTGAATCTGGCAATAAAACATAATTATTCTTATGACAAAGTAATTATAATAGTTTTGAGTCTTAGTGTAGCGCATAGTAATTTTGTTGTACCATAATAATTGTTATAATTGTGGGTCAGAATGTAAATCGTCATTAATGTCAATGCCTCTTCCCTCCCAATGTCATATGTTAATCGATGGTCAGGGTAATACCTGGCCGGAACCGCAGGTCTATCTAAACGTTCGTTTGTTAATATTAATCTCTAAACATTGTTTTTAACGATATTATTTTCTTTAAAAAGTGGCATAGATCAAGCTCAACAGTAATTTTAGCAAATGTATTTCAAGTTTTAAAATTACATTATTCTACAGATTGTGAGAATGACGATTATTATAGCGATTGTGAGGTATCGTCTTGCTTGAACGCAACATTGAAAACACAATGTTGCAAAACATGTAACGTTGGTGTCCCATACACGACACAAACTACGAAAATGACACCAAAAACCACCGCAGGTTAGAAAAAAAATTTTGTGTTGGAGTTAGTAAAAGAATGATCAATGATTATGACCAATATATGATAGTTCCAAACCGCAAAACGTTGAGTTTTTTTCCAAAATTTTTCAAGATTATAGCAACCATACTTACAAAAGAGACACAAACGCATGAAAATACTTATATAGATACACAAATAAATAAATAAAGCTTGTTTATGTTTGCGTTTGCGTTGTGTTTACGTTTGTGTTTACGTTTGCGTTGTGTTTATGTTTGCGTGTTGCGTTTGTGTTTTCATTTGTGTTTACGTTTGTGTTGGCGTTTGAGCTCTGTTTGCAATTTTGTTTGAGTTTGCGTTTGTTTCTTCTTTTGTGTTTTATTGTGTTTCGTTTACGTTTGTGTAGCGTTGTGTTTGCATTGTGTTTGTTGTTTGTGGTTGCGTTTGTATTTAGTTTTGATCTGTTCTCAAGTTGGTACATTTAAAAAAGATTCACTGTCGCGAAGAACTACGGGTATGCAGCTAGTATATTTATATATATAAATATATATATATATATATATATATATATATATATATATATATATATATATATATATATACATATATATATATATATATATATATATATATATATATATATATATATATATATATATATATATATATATATATATATATATATATATATATATATATATATATTTATTTATATATATATATTCGACGGACACGTTTTTAAAAATGTGTTTGTTTGAACTAGATAATCAGTGAGGATGATTACTATTTTTCAGCCAAAATATGTGTAGATGATCCAACATTCACTTATAGAGATGGACAATGTGAGTCCCTAGTACAGAACTATCCTAGCATGTGTGACGAGGTGGAGGTCAAGCGCGCGTGTTGCGTATCTTGTCAAAAGGTCAACACTACAGCTGATGGTGAGTACTTGGTACCACATATCTTAATGATACCAAAACATTTTTGGAGTCTTGACAACATCTTTTTAAAGGTTTTAAAATTATACTAAGCGGTAACTGAAATGTCGCGAATCATCTAAACTGATGTTAATATGAGGAATGCAATAATAATTAATGTTAACAATATATTTTACCCATTTGAATTAATATGCAATGTTGTAAACTACATATTTTTCCTAATGCTATAATTGTTTAAGTTTATGTTTTATCCAGTCCCCAGGATGAATTCCATAATAATTAATGTCAACTTTATATTTTCCAAACGCAATAATAGTGAATTTAAGTATATACTTTATACACTCAACAACTGATACAATTAATCCATGTTGCCCCACTGTACAGCTTGTCTAGACGACACTGAGTACCGGTACAACGGACAAACATGTTCCTCTGCTGTACGCAAGTCCCGCGCCCTATGCAAGGACTGGGACTTTGAGCGGATCTGCTGCAAATCTTGTCTCAATGTATCTTGGGGCAGCAAGTTACAGGTTCCTGTTCTTCTGGCACTGATGATCACTTCTTTGGCTGTATGCGTCCTTATACAATAAAATATTACTTAAGCATTTCTGCAGTACCGCTCGATTTGTTTGCTTAACTATTCAAAATATTTATTTTTTTACATTATGTTAAATTAAAAGAAATGACAATATACGTGTTTTTTTAAAATTCATTTATGATTTGGTTTTATTGTTTTGTATGAACGCTATTGTTTGTTATTCTGTTAAGTGAAGTTGGTTAGCGGATTAGGTTGGCGCTGCTCATTTAGTTACTTTTTAAACCTGGCGGTCCATATCTCAGACATAGTAGAGTTTATGTGACCCTTGCATATGAAAGGTTAATGATTACTTTATCTACAAGATGGGTGGACTTATTTTAAGCAAAACATCAATATTAATAATAATCATATTGAATAGATGGATGGATGGATAGATGGATGGATGGATGGATGGATGGATGGATGGATGGATGGATGGATGGATGGATGGATGGATGGATGGATGGATGGATGGATGGATGGATGGATGGATGGATGGATGGATGGATGGACGGACGGACGGACGGACGGACGGACGGACGGACGGACGGACGGACGGACGGACGGACGGACGGACGGACGGATGGACGGATGGACGGATGGACGGATGGACGGATGGACGGATGGACGGATGGACGGATGGACGGATGGACGGATGGACGGATGGACGGATGGACGGATGGACGGATGGATGGATGGATGGATGGATGGATGGATGGATGGATGGATGGATGGATGTATGGATGGATGGATGGATGGATGGATGGATGGATGGATGGATGGATGGATGGATGGATGGATGGATGGATGGATGGATGGATGGATGGATGGATGGATGGATGGATGAATGGATGGGTGGATGGGTGGATGGGTGGGTGGGTGGGTGGGTGGGTGGGTGGGTGGGTGGGTGGGTGGGTGGGTGGGTGGGTGGGTGGGTGGTTGGGTGGGTGGGTGGGTGGGTGGGTGGTTGGGTGTGTGGGTTGGTTGGTTTGGAAGGATTATTTATTTATTAAATCATTATTGGTAGAGTAATATTTTTTAAAGTGACAGTAATCATATTTAAGGCCAAGTCGAGGTAGGTTTAAGTAATAATACTGTAATACGCTTCCATAAGATTGACGATGGTAATTTTTTTAAAAGTTAACTCGATATTATCTTAAGAGACTTAAATGATTCCGTTTAAAACCCGTCTATTAAATGGTCATTATGTTGTTTTTTAAAGTAATTTGTATTAGTTTGACCAAGCAAATTCTTTACATTTCGAAGCGTACGTCTTGATACGTAGATTTATATAATCCAGATTTAAATCAAATTTGAATGAAATAGCTAATGGACACCAGCGAGTTGACGAGATTTCTTCCATAATGTTGTTGACATGGAATAAAAACGTGCTTTTTAGATTTAGACCGTAAAAAAAAATAAAAAATAAAAAACTAAAGCCAAAAATTAATTTAGAAATTTTATATTTTTAGAATAAATGCTATAAAAGTTGCAAATCCAGAGAACTTGAAAATAATTTGTTGAGTTTAAGGCTACATTTCTATTTATTTTCATCAAGCCTAAGTTATAACCGGATGTTTCACTTTCGTAAGACAAATATTGATTGGCTGTACAGTAACTTAGTGATCGATAACTATTTGTTTACAGAACTTTGCAGATCAAGTTTTTAAATAACAATGCAAATTTTAAACCCCATGACCTAGTTTTCTATTTTTAGCTTACAATGTGTACAGTAAAATTTATGGCGGCCTATTCAATAGCAGGATGCCGGTGTTTTTAAAAGATAAGAAACATATTTTTGAATGTGGGGTCTGTTTTTTGTGACGATAAGTGACACTGCAGTAGCGTAGCGAGGAGGGGGGGGGGCGGGAGGGGAGGCGGGGGGGGGGAAGGGGAGGCGGGGGGAGGTGGAGGGGGAAGGGGGGCGGGGGAGACATATGTTGGGGCGCCAAAATGGTTTGGAAAAATAAATTGAAAGGTTGAGGGGGGTTCAAATCGTAAGTTTGAGTGGGGGGGGGGGGGGTTGCACATCAAAAGTTTGAGCGGGGGGGGGGGTTGAAAATCGAAATCTTGGGGGGGGGGGGGGGGTTAAAATCGAAAAGTTTGTCCCCGGGCGCCGGGAAGGGTCGCTATGCCTCTGAGTGACAGACGTGATGTTTTTTGATGGATGACCCCCGAAACCCACAGTTATCCAACGGATGACGGGTATTCTAGTATATTCTGAAATCGGAAGATGACGCCATTAGTGTTGTGTTCTTTCCGTAGTTTAAACATAAAGCATGTGACAACATTGTTTATTGCGTTCTCGTCACAACTATAAACACTTTTCCGGTTTCATAATTATATTTTTTTTAAATTTAGTTCATACATTTAAAACATCTAACATATTATTTTCAACAACAGTCCGTATCAAGTTCTCCATATATTGCTGAATATACTGAAATCATAGCCTCTAAAAATATTTTGCGGACAGAGATAGAAATAGAGAGAAGTGTTCACATGGTTTTTTATGTATTATTATGATATCTATATATATCTATATATATAAAGCAAAGTGGTCATGTGCCCGATAGGACACTTCCCGGCGCCGCAGGCGCGCCAAATTTGGCACGATGGTGCCTTGGTGCGATAGAACACGAAGGCCTGTGAAGGTTTGCCGAAAAGTCTACGGACAGGGGGTCAAAACTGACCTCGACTGACCAGCGCCTTATATGGGCTATATTACGAAAAAAAATTTCCTCCGACGACCCCCCTTGATATTTTGTGAGGTGGTAGAAGAAAACCTAGGGGTGTCACAAAAAACTCGTTATTTCTGGGAAAACTTCGTAAAGGGGTCAAAACTGACCAGTTGTATTTCCCTATATAATCTTTGTATTTTATGGGAAAAACAGATTGTCATTTCAACGCAGACTTTAGGGTACTTAAACTCAGTATATCTGGCTAATTTTTTGCATACTTTTAGGTCAATGGCTTGACCTTTAGGGAAAATTGTCGGTTTCACTCAAAGCCCTCGAAGAGTGCTAAATAAATGACCGCGAGTGAAGTTCTCTTTATATGAGCTCTATTACGGAAAAAAATTTCCTCTGACGACCCCCCTTGATATTTTGTGAGGTGGTAGAAGAACACCTAGGGGTGTCACAAAAAACTCGGCATGTCTGGGAAAACTTCGTAAAGGGGTCAAAACTGACCAGTTGTATTTCCCAATATAATCTTTGTATTTTATGGGAAAAACAGAGGGTCATTTCAAAACGCATTTTAGGGCACTTATCCTCTTTACATCTGGCTAAGTTTTGGCATGCTTATAGGTAAATGGCTTGGCCGTAGGGCAGACGTGTCGATTTCACTAAAAGCCCTCGACGAGGGCTAAAACGTAACCGCGAGTGAAATTCTCTTTATATGAGCTCTATTACGGAATTTTTTTTCCTCCGACAACCCCCCTTGATATTTTGTGAGGTGGTAGGAGAACGCCTTGGGGTGTCACAAAAAACTCGCCATGTCCGGGAAAAATCGGGAAATGGGTCAAAACTGACCAGTCGTATTTCCCTATATAATCTTTGTATTTTATGGAAAAAACAGAGGGTGATTTCAAAACGGATTTTAGGGCACTTATCCTCTCTACATCTGGCTAATTTTTGGCACGCTTATAGGTAAATGGCTTGGCCGTAGGGCAGACCTGTCGGTTTCACTCAAAGCTCTCGAAGAGGGCTAAAAAGTGACCGCGAGTGAAATTCTCATAATATGAGCTCTATTACGAAAAAAAATTTCCTCAGACGACCCCCTTGAAATTTTGTGAGGTGGTAGAAGAACGCCTAGGGGTGTCACAAAAAACTCGGCATATCTGGGGAAAATTCTTAAAGGGGTTAAAACTGACCAGTTGTATTTCCCTATATAATCTTTGTATTTTATGGCAAAAACCGGGAAATTTTAACACAATTTTTAGTTTACTTAACGTCTGTACATCATGCTAAGTTTTTGCATACACTACTATAGATGACTAGGCCGTATGGAAAAACTGTTGGTCAGACTCAAAGCCCTCGACGAGGGCTAAAAGATGATCGTGAGTGAAATTCTCCTTATATGAGATATATATATAAATTGACGAACGATCCCCTTAATATTATGTGACGTCGTATACCGACCCTGGAGGGTAACAAAAAAAACTTTATTCCCGTCGGAAACAGCCATTATAGTCGTTAAATATGTTCATATACCGTAATTTCTTATATAAGCATAGCAACTGTTTGTAAAAAAAAGTAAACAAAGACATACGTCATACGTTCAGTTTTCAAGGGAGGTAACGTTTTTAAAATTATTATTTTTCAAATAATTTTATACTATTTTAAACAGAAACAGAAAATGACGAAGTATAGCATTTGTTTTAGTACAAAATTAAGTTTTTAATTTAGTTACGTATCCGAATTAAATAGATAAATAAATTTCAAAAGGCAAAGTAATATAAACTATGAGATATACTGTTCATGGAACCTGTGTAGTTCTAATTCCATTTTAGTTATACATAGCGTAATTTCCAATATTTTTCTGAGAACGGAATTTAAATGACAAACAAAAACATTTTTTCTAAAGTTAGCATTACTGTTTAAATGAAAGCACTCAACACCCAATCCATCGCTAAATAATTAATTATTCAAATTCTCAATTTTTTTTTAAAAAACCTAAGCGAAGCTAGGCAGTATGCCTTGTATATATATATATATATATATATATATATATATATATATATATATATATATATATATATATATATATATAATATATATATATATATATATATATATATATATATATATATATATATATATATATATATATATATATATATATATATATTAGATGCATACTCGTGCTTCGCCACGGTGAATCTCAGAAAAAAAAACCCAGACACAAACACAAAAGAAAACTCAAACGCAAATAGAAACTCAGAGGAACATTCAACGCTAACGTAAAACGCAAACACAAATACAAAAAAAGAAAAGAAAACACAAACGCAAACAAACGCAAACTCAAACAAAAACGCATGCACAAAGCAAAACGCTAAACGCAAACACAAACGACCCACGCAAACGCAAAAACAAATACAAAAAACACAAACTCAAACTAAAACAAAAACCCAACCGCAAACACAAACGAAAACTTTTCATCAAAATGGCTTTATGAAACAAACGGCCGTGCATTCCAATAAAAATGCTTTAATGAATTTGTCCTCATCCCCCAAACCGAGATGTAATTAGAACAACCGCCGTTCAATACGCTTTCCTGGGCGTCTGCGCACAGAGAGAACCTGTCCCACATTCTCTTATTTAACAATCCGTTAAAAAAACACACAAAGAAAAAAAGCATTAGTGATTTAAAAAGATCATAAAATAAAATAAAAACTATAAAACTCTGTAGCGACTAATCAGGAAATAGTGTAAATTGTGTTATCATTAATCTATTTTAATTATGAGCCTTAACATAGCAAACAATGCGGTAGCAATAAAAACAGAATTACTTAAATAGTAATATTGATTAAACAATTTAATTAATTAGTTTTTTTCGACCCTAATGTTGAAATTATCCATTTTATTTTTAGGACTGTAAGCAAAAACATCAATTGACATTGATCTATTTAATATATTTTAGCAATGTGCGAGTATTTAATATTTTCTCCATGTACCTTTGTTGAAGTATGCGAAAAAGTAAAAAAGTTGCCAAATATTTAAAAAATTAAGTCGTTACATAAAAAGGCCCTACTCCATAACTTATACTAAGACAATATGATGCAAGTAAATGTTCTGCATGTGATTTTATTTTTTTATGTTTCAAGATTCTATAGCAGGGGTCTCCAAACTTTTCAGTCCGAGGGCCGCATTAAGTATCAAATTTAAGTTCGGGGGCCAGTTTCTTCCAGGAATGTCTTTGATTTTTCTGAGCGAAGTTCCTCAGCCATCACCAACAATCATTTTTTTTTACCGTGGACAAAAAGATCTCCGCGGGCCGGATAAGAGGACATTGCGGGCCGCATTCGGCCCGCGGGCCGTAGTTTGGAGAACCCTGTTCTATAGCGATGACGGAAGCACGGAAGTGCGAAATGAGTGCGAAATGACACTGGTGACTTATAATATAGCCATCAAATACACTATCGCGGGGAGCACTTGGTACGGTCCCTGGTTTGGTTTAATCATCAAATATCTTGTGCCACCGTGTTTTTAAATTAATTTAGGCGCCAAAGTGCTCACGTGAATCTGCAGGTTACCAGACATCTAGGCTTTGGCAAACGCGCCTAATATGATTTAGTCAACGATTACAACAGCTAAACGTATGGATAGTGTATCGCACACTTTAAAACTAATCTAAGTGCCAAAGCGCTCACTGGTATAATCTGGGAGGTCAAATCGCAGCCAGCCAGGGAGCCGGAGGGTGCGCCTAATTAGAGTAAATAAACGGTTATATTAGCCCATAGTTTACATATCCTATCGCACTTTTAAAAAATAAAGTGAACCGCATTGTGTGTAACTATCCAAGGTGGTGCCACCAAAACAAAATAGTTAATTTTTCATGAGCAAGTCTGCTTTTTACAGTCTTTTATTTAACTTGCTTCCTTTGTCTGTCGACAGTCTGTCTGTCGTCAGTCTGTCGTTAATCTGTCAAGATCAAAACGCCCGAGCAAAACTTCGGACACTTCTAACTGACAGATATGGTTTAAAGTTAGCATGTGGTTCAGGCCATGAAGACAATGCAATCTGACATTAAATTTGACTTAATTGGATGTCTAATTAATTTTTCATGAATTAATAAAATTGTATCCAAATTTGTAGGATGTCTTACCCAACTAATTCGCACTGTTACACGCGCGTCATCAAGTTCATTAGGTATGTGATGGTTTTTAGTCATGCAACTCTATTGTAAATTTTTAAAAATATTGAGAAATGAAATTTTTTTATAAAATACGTTTTAATAACAAGCTTTTATGTAATAATGTATTAAAGAGCATAAAATAAATTATACACTACTATTGGGATTAAAAAACACAAAATACTGTTAAAAGGTTTACTTTTTTGTTTTACAAATATAAAACAACTTAGAAAAAAACCATTCATCTATGTTTAGCAAATGTATTTTTATAACTATAACATCCATAGACTGTAAACTCTAAAGTACAACCGCTGTTATCAACTTACGACTATGTTCTCTCATCAGGTTACGCTGATATTGGTGGCATGTGTCGGACTGACGTTCATCATTTACAACATGGCGGACCACTAGTCAAGCAACATGGCTGCTCGTCAGCTGGCCTACAGGTAGACCCAGTCCATAGGCGTAGCGAGAGGGGGGGGGGGGCGGGCGCCGACCTTAGGGGGCGCCAAAATGGTTTGGAAAAATAAATTGAAAGAGCTTGAGGGGGGTGGAAATGGAAAATTTGAGGGGGGGGTGCAAATCGAAAGTTTGAGGGGGGTGCAAATCGAAATCTTGAGGGGGGTGCAAATCGAAATCTTGAGGGGAGGGGGTGCAAATCGAAAGTTTGTCACCGGGCGCCGGGAAGGGTTGCTACGCCTCTGGCTCACCCACATTTAGCATCTAGGGGATCATTCACTTTTGAATACGATGGCTTAAGAGGGGGTGGCCCGTAAATCCCTAGTTCGGACCACCGGCAGATGAGACGTATTAGCTGACAGCATTAACAACATAATGACTGAGAAAGCAAGTTAAAGAAAAGCTTGTAATAAATAGGGAAAAACAGTTTTGTTTATTTAGACGGCAGACTAGATCAAGATTCTGCCCTGGACGTCCGCATGTTTACATAAATAAACATCTGCCATTTCTTACACCTACACCTGTTCGTTACAATTTGAGAAAATTTTCTTATTGTTAGACTAACTGGTAACTCCTTGAGATTTTTATAGGTTTCAAGCTTGCAGTGTAGACGATTTACTTAGTGATAGTCTTATAAATCTGCAAGTCGTGGAGCGAAAAACTACGATTTTCTCACAATGAGGTTTTTGTAGTTTTAGCTGATTCGCAATATTTTGTGAGTGACCCGGGAATGTCTATGAACGTCTCGACGAAGGTGCCAGTACATCTAACAACGTATGACAAAACTCAACTTTCAACGAACAGCTTTTCCCCGCCAAGAATCTACCTTGCCGCGGTGGTGGGGCACACTGGCCATCATGCCAGGCCAACAGGTTCACATTGACGGACCACAATTTCCGGGAGGTTATTAAAAACGAAGTGACTACTCGGAAAAAGATATTCTCCCCAACGTCTCCACTTAGTCGGCAAGGTTAGGGCTAGGGTTAGGGATAGGATTAGGGCTAGGGTTAGGGATAGGATTAGGGTTAGGGATAGGATTAGGGTTAGGGATAGGATTAGGGCTAGGTTTAGGGATAGGATTAGGGATAGGATTAGGGTTAGGGATAGGATTAGGGACAGGGGCGGAACTACAGTGCTGCCAGACCCCGCAATGCGGAGCGGGCTCACGCCATTTAGGGGCCCATAGCCGACCATAATACATTTTTTATAGTCAAAAAAATAATTTTCTTGCATTTTTGACTTGACAGTACAGGCTTTTGTAACTAACAAACAGATCTACTACAGTAGTGATGTTATACAGTAGCTAACACATGCTGTTGCGTAAATAAATATATGCCTGAGCTGTAGTGTGAAAGATAGGCAAACGTCCAAAACACGTCCATGCCTTGTTTCCATTTTTACTTCCTCGTTTGTACGAAGTATAGAAAAAGTCTTGTAATCGTGCAAAAAAAATCGAGTTTTTTACAAATCTCGAATTGGTTGGCACTGCAAATCTCAAGTTACTCTTTCGAACTTGACGGTCGATTGCGAAGACGAAGTAGAGCTCAGCTGTTTATGTGACGTTGGCATATGAAAGGATAATGTAGTTAGCACTATGCACAGCCTCTTTTACTTTACATACGAGCTAGGTGAACTTCGAAACGTTCACGGACTCTAGTCTGGGATCCGAACTCCGGACTTACTGTTTAGCAGTCGTGTGCTCGATGTTAGACGGGTACAGCAGATCTGGTTAGGCTGCCCTGAGTCGACAGAGTGAAAACAGAGGTGGTTGGGAATAATGCTGACCACGCTATCCCTTCATATGCCGATGTCTCTATAGCATATGAACTCTACTTCATCTGCCCCATGTTTCTTGGGCACGAATTGGAAATAATTTTGCGTAACTATATCGGAATGACAAGATTTTTAAATACATTAATATCAGGATAATCAGGTAGCATAAGTAGACTTTTTAAGCCATTAAATGACATAATACAAACGTAAAGTTACCGTTACATTTTAACATAAAACCGTTGAATTTGCGATTTCTATTTCTTACTTTAAGAGAACCATTGAAGGTATACGATTCATAACAAATTACTAATTTCTGTATCATAATACAACATAACCAATAAATGTGCACCCTCTATATCATATTACCACATAACCATCTATTATGCACCCTCCATAACATATTCCCACACAAACATAAAATGTGCACCCTCCATATAATATCACCACATATAAGCGTTGAATCGTCCCTTATAAAGTAGACCAGGGTACTAGCGAACCGTGCCGCACCATATTGTACATTATTGTACAACATAGCAGTCAGGTCACCACCAACTCTCCTGTGTTCAACCACTGTGCTCTAGATCCCACTGTGTCTACACGGCTCAATGGCCTGTGTTAATCCACTGTGCTCTAGATCCCACTGTGTCTACACAGCACAATGGCCTGTGTTAATCCACTGTGCTCTAGATCCAAATGTGTCTACACAGCACAATGGCCTGTGTTAATCCACTGGGCTCTAGATCCCAATGTGTCTACACAGCTCAATTGCCTGTGTTAATCCACTGTGTTAATCCTCTGTGCTCTAGATCCCACTGTGTCTACCCAGCTCAATGGCCTGTGTTAATCCACTGTGCTCTAGATCCAAATTTGTCTACACGGCTCATTGGCCTGTATTAATCCACTGTGCTCTAGATCCAGCATGTTAGATGTGACTAAAGTGTTTGTTGCGTTGGTCTTTAATTGTTTGATTCTATGTTAATATTATAATCACATATACTTACAATAATAATATGTTTTAGGAAAATCCGGGAATTAAAAATTAATGGAGATTGTTGACAAATGTAAACAAACAGTTTTCCTTTCGCATTAATTATTAAAAGTAAAATAAACGTTTTTTAGTTTAAAAAATGCATGTAATCTTAATTTAAATTTTAAAAAATTAATTGGATGCTAAGCATATCAATCACTAAACAAACAAAAATAAAACTTCCATGATACCTGAAGGCGAACATGAAGACTGAAATTAAATTTGGATTTTAAAAATTAAGATAGAATTCGGCATTAGTTGCATTAGGGGTTAAAAGCGGGTTCACATTACCCCTCGCCATCATATGTCTCAATCCTTGTTTTGTTCAAAAAGTCGTTATCAAGTTTGAGTGTCATAGTTGTGTATTACTATATTAAGTAAAGTACATCTTAATCTCCCGTAGCTCTTGCTGAAGCGTTCGTTCGTTCGTTCGTTCATTCGTTCATTCGTTCATTTCTTCATTGGTTCATTCGTTCATTCGATCATTTGATCATTCGTTCTTTCGTTCATTCGTAAATTCTGTCATTCGGTCATATATTCATTTGTTCATTCGTTTGGCTTTGAGTATCAACTAAAGAACGAATTTATTGATTTATTTTAAATGGAACGGATATGGAGAAATACTAAATTATTCTCCACCAAACGAAACCGAAAGTTACCTGAAACGTGATGGTAATATTTGCTTAAAGAAAACCCTCTTTATTACAAGGTTGTTTTTTTTTTAACTTGCATCCTCGGTTTTTTTTTCGTGCTTAGTTACTTAATGATTAATGCTTAATGTTCGCCCGTAATATTTCGAAACTGTTGAGCGAATTTCGACAACTGTTAACTGACCATTTTCTTTTAAACTTGGCTAGTGGGTCAATGACAATTCATTGTGATATGCAATTTGACTTTATCAATTTTCGATTATTTAATTAAGGCTTCCTACATAAACCACTATTGTCCACGCTATTATACGCATCATTAATGTCCATTTGATGCGCAATTGTTTTTTTCCTTTCTCGTATATACAAAGTATAGAGAAAGTCTTGTAATCGTGCAAAAAAAATCGAGATTTTTACAAATCTCGACGTTTTACATCTCACTGATACGGAAAACATAATTTTGCAATCTTGTCCGTATATCTGTGTGTCTGTCTCTCTGTGTGTGTGTCTGTGTGTAAACACGATAACTTGAGTACCGTTACAGCTAGGTTGATGAAATTTCATATATAAGTATTTTATCAAAATCGTAGATCCGTATCAACTTTTGAGCGATTTCCGATAACCGTAAGTGGTACTTTTCCTACTTTGAATTTTTAAAAGCCTATAACTTGAGTACTATTTCAGATAGATAAATGAAATTTCACATGTAAGTAAAAGATCTAATTCTCTACATTCTGTTAAATTTTGAGTAATTTCCGTTCACTGAAAGTAGTAATTTACGCTACTTCCGATTTCTCAAAAAGCTAATGTAAATTTTTAAAGTACTAATAATATTGCGCACTATTATGCACTTTTTTATTTGGCGTTTACTTGGTGTGCATTCTTTTGTCTACGAGATTTTATTCTATTTTTAAAACTTTAAGTATTTAAAATGGATTAAAAATCATAACTATATCCCGAGTTCCCATCCCCTGATATTTTATACAAGAATTTTCGAGAACGTTTTGGGGAGATCACTCCCGGTTTATTTGTCATTGTATTAAAAATTGTGATTTATCGAAAAACAAAAGCAGGATTGATCTCCTCTAAACTTTCTCTTATTAATAAATATAAAGCAAAGTAATCAAATGCCGGTTCGGTGATTTGCCGGCGCCGCAAGGGCTTTAAATTTGGTAGGCACTAGAAGGGGCGGATTAAGCTTGAGCGAGGCCCCCGGCTGAAATATTTGAGGGGCCTATATATATATATATATATATATATATATATATATATATATATATATATATATATATATATATATATATATATATATATAGGCCTATATATTTTTAATGTTATACATATTTGGATATAATAAATTATAAAATAGTTATGGTTCAAAATGCAACACTACACGTTGAGATATTAGTGACAAAACAAAGACATAACAAATAGCTAAAAATCCGGCACATTTAAAATAACATAGACAAAATTAAAACCAAATTATATACATTATTAGTTAACAGAACACCATATTAAATGCACACACTGATTAAGAGACTTTAATGATTCCGTTAAAAATCTAAGTAATTTGTATTAGTTTGACCGATAACATTGTATATATTTCATAGCGTACTTCATGATGAGTAGATCTATAGAACTATGTCTAAATCAAATTTAAATGAAATAGTTCTTTTCTTTATATTCTAAAATCAATTACACTATCATCACAGCTATTTAGGCATCTTATCAAACATGAAGAATCAAAGACGTAGATTAGTTAAGAAACTTAACTTACGCGAAAGGGACTATTCTTTCAAATTAATTTTTTTTATCCCAAAATTAGCCAGTTCTATAGCTAAACAAACAAAGATGTGTATAAAATAATTAAGGCGTGAAATAGTTTAATATAGGCCTAGAAGTTTATTAGTCGAATAGTTTCAAGAGTAGATAGAGTCTATATCTAGAATCTAGATCTTAGCGTCGACGTCTAGATTTTTGCGTAGATAAATTTGCGTAGATGTAGTCTAGATCTAGAATAATATACTAGATCTAAATATTATCTATATCTAAAATCCTAATAGATGAAGTGAATTTTATAAGTTTCGGCCGAGAAAATCGTAATGTAGGCCCTATACATTTCATAGAGTACGTAGCTCTAAATCACATTTAAATGAAATAGTTCATTTCTTTTTTTTCTAAACTCGGCAGATGACGTCATTAGTTTCGTTCTCTTTTAGTGTAAACAATAAGCGACGTCATTGTTAAATGCGTTCTTGTCCCAAGTATAAACACTTTTCCGGTTTCATAATTAAAATTGGTTTTCTACATTGGAATACGCCTTTATTTTTTATTTTCTTCTTTAAATAAAATTGTGGTTATACAATTAAAACATCTAACATATTATTTTCAACAAAAGTCCGTATCAAAGTCTCCATATATCGCTGAAGATTCTGTTGTGATATCCGGCGAAAATATTTTGCGGACAGAGAGAGAGAGAGAGAGAAAGAGAGAGAGAGAGAGAGGTTAAAACATCTCTCCATACCTTTTCCAACTGTTCTAGGCATGTGATTGTAATAATAGATACGCCTCTGTATATTATTTTAGTATGTGCGATCAGTTCACTATACATTTGCAGGTCTGACAAAGTAAATTAGTTACTAGCCTGATGTAATTGCTTACTGGTCGTATTATATGGGCTGAGCAAGATGAATCAACAAAAAAAACTTTTATTATTTTAGGGAGAGATAACGTTAAATAAACATTTTTGGACATGAAGCGATGACAGCTAGCCAAAGTTTCCACAGTAAATCTTATGCGTTTACTTCCGACTAAGGATAACCGTATATTTTCAAGTGGGAGAACAAAAAACTCACACTTTCGTGGGGAGGGGGGGGGGTCGGTAAAGCTCATGGTTGCTATACCGGAAAGTCTCGAGTTCGAACCCTCGGGCACATGAGGCTCGTTAGCTGGGGACAGCCACTCTTCTAGGAGAGACATCTCCTAAATCAAACAACTGCTTCCTTGTAGTTTGTTCTTGGTTGGACAAAGGCTATGGAAGCAAATCCAAAAAGAAAAGCAGGCTGAAATCGGAGTCAATGGCCTCAATGGCGCATAACCAGTTGACACGTAATCCTTAATTGTCGGCAAAGCTCATGGCAGATAAGGCTCGATCCCTCCCAACACTAAATATTTAGAACGAAGAAGAAGAAAGAAGAAAACATAGGATACTTCCTATCTATTAAAAACGTAGTGATTTCGAACGGTGCAAACAGCCGGATCAGAGCGCCATTCGTAAGCTAATAGATGCACCCGGATTGGCCGGGTAAAAAAGCATTTTTATCCCATTCAAAGAAAAAAATCCCCTAGTTTACCTATGACCACATCCCGTAACGGGGCCGTAGTAGATGTTCCTGGTAGGCGCACCTATGTCGAAACGATAGTGCAAACAAGTGAAGCAAGCGGCACACCCATTGAATTGATCAAATACTTAATGCTCATCTCCTACACAGATTGCAAGCGGTAGCTGGACTGCACTATGGCATATCTGCTGCCGTACGTTTTGCTTGTCGTCTTTAGAGTAAGCATAGGCAATGGACAGCAGAGTAAGGATATTTTTGGATAAATTTACTCTTAATAGAGATATGTTGTTAAAAAGATACTATGTATGAATGTATGAAAAGACACTGTGTATGAATGTATATATTTATGTATGTATGTATGGATGGTTGGATGTATGTATGGATGTATGTGTGTTTTTGTTCATTTGTTCGTTCGTTCATTCGTTCATTGGTTAATTCGATCATTCGTTCTTTCTTTCATTTGTTCATATGTTCATTCGTTCCTTCGTTCATATGTTCATTCGTTCATATGTTCATCCGTTCCTTCGTTCATATGTTCATTCGTAAATTTGGTCATTCATTCATTCGTTCATTCGTTCATTCGTTTATTTGT